>NW_027671466.1:0-110908 GCF_964165515.1 Mesoplodon bidens
TGTTAAGTTACTTGGAACCAATTTGATCCTTTCAAGTCTTCCTTTTGGTGAGAACAGGGCAGGTTTTAGTGTAGGAATAATTTAACTAATTAACAACCTCCAATATTTGTTAGAAACAAAGACTCTTATACTTCATCAGTTGGAGTGTTAGTAAATCTATCGGGACATTTATTTGGCATTTTATATTGAAGTTGAAGCTGTTTTTACCCTTTGGCCCGCCTTTGGGAATCTATCATAGAGAAAGTCTTGCATATGCCAACAAGGCAGAGTTAACCGGAATGTTAACTCTAGCATTGAGTAAAAAAACTTCAACTGAGTATAGATTCAGTGAATTACAGTAAGCCCATCCTAGTGGAAAACCGTGTGGCAGTTAGAGAAAGAGCAAGGTAGATAGCTGGGTACTAAGAAAGATGAAAACAAGTTGAGAATCTCTGCGTGGTATGGTATGTTCTCTTCTCACAGTGTGCTGCCACCGTGTGAAAGTGCGGGGATATGCATAGTAACTACCTAGAGTGAGCCCCCTCCACTGTCAGGAATGCTCATCTCCAGACATTAGCGTTAGGGAAAGAAACTTCCACCTTGTAAATTTCACACGTATGTATTGTTTAAGTATTTTCATCACGTATGTATTACTTTTGACATAAGTATTTTTATTTTGGGAAAATAAAAATACTGTTCTATTAGATTAAGGAATAATCTTTCCTAGTCTTGTTCCTTTAAAGCATTGGAAATGGATTATGAATTTGATGAAAAGTCTGCACCACTGTAGAGGACATCTATGGGTTTTGTCACCCAGCATCCGTTTCCCTTCTCTTGGTACTGGTATCGTCATGTCACGCTAGAAAATCTCCCCTTTCCTTTTCTCTCGGCCATTATGGTTCTGATAGAGTTGATGTCACCTCTGATTCCGGGGGTGGGCATGTGGCTCAGGCCTGGCCAATCGGAGCACTGCTTTCCTGCGGCCGTGGTGATCCCATCCAACCAGTGACACTTTTGGGGCTGCAGGGGAGGCAGGCTGGCAATGGACAGAGGGGAAGCTAGAGCAAGAAGAAGACACATCTCAGAGCACCAAATCCTGGATCCAGCCATGCCTGAAGACAGGAACTACCTGTGTACCTTTCAGTTATACAGACCCAGAAATTCTCGCAGTGGCTTAAGCCAATGTGGATATTTTTGATTGTTTCTGTTCTACTTTTTTTCACTTGCAATAGCAAAGTCTTGACTATTAATGAATTGGGGGAATCATACTTTTATTTATTTAACTACTGTGGTCTGAGGACTTGGCCCTCCTTTAATTACTTCAAGGGAGAAATTGACCTCTTTTCTTGTTAAGGGATTAGCTCCTGGCTGATCAACTCATACTGTGGTAGAAAAGGAGACAAATGAGTCAAAGGAGGGGAGGGACTGCAAGGGGCAGCTGGAGGAAAGGGACAAGGAGAAGGACCATCCCTTTCCAGACAGGGCACCCAAAATTGGCCCAGAAGTGGGCCATATAGTGGATATGGAGAAGCCTGTGCCTTCCACATTATTTTTAATAGCTGTATAATGTTCCACAGAATGTGTATACCCTAGTTATTTTAACCAATCTCTTGTACATAGGCCTTTAGGCTATTTATAATTTTTCAGTATTATAAACCATGCCGAAATTAATACCCTGGTACATTTGTTTTTGTGTAACACATTATGTACAATAGGATTTTAGAAGGAGGGTTGTTGGGTCAAAGAGTAATCTCTTTTTAAAGTGTTTAATATGTATTACCAAGTTGCCCTCCAAAAAGTTTGCATCAATTTAACTCCAACGAATTGTGTATGAAAGTGTCCATTTTCTTACGTCCTACCCTCTATTTGTCAGCTTCGCCTGCCATAATAAAATACCACAGACTAGGTGGCTTAAAAAGCAGAAATTTGTTTTCTCATAGTTCTGGAGACTTGAAGTCCAAGATCAAGGTGCCAGCAGGTTGGTTTCTGATGAGGCTTCCTCCTTGATTTATAGACAGACACCTTCTCGCTGTGTCCTCACGTGTCCTTTGTGTGTGTGTGTGTGTGTGTGTGTGTGTGTGTGTGTAGTGAGAGAGAGAGAGAGAGGTCTTTGGTGTCTTGTTTCTCTTCTTATAAGGACACCAGACCTATTGGATTAGGTACCCACACTTATGACCTGATAAATATAACCTTAATTACCTCTTTAAAGTCCCTATCGCCAAATACTGTCACATTAGAGAATAGGATTTCAACATACGAATTAAGGGGGATACAATTCTGCCCATAATGCACACCAAGCAGGACATTTTCAATCTAACTTTGGTCATAGTTCTTTTCTATATAGAAGGTTTTAAAAAACTTCTAAAATGTAGTTAAGTGATCGATCTTTTCATTATGATTTCTGTAGTTTATGTCCAATAGAAACCTTACCCACTGTAAAAGTGTAAAGTTTGTCACTCATAACGTCTTCTAGTACTTTAAAATTTTAATCCACTAGGAATTTATTTGGGTGCAAAAAATGACATTGATCTAATTTTGTTTTGCCCCCAAAGGTTAGTCAGGTGTTGGAACGCTATTTATTGAATAATCCGTATTTCTCCACTGAGTTGAAATGTCATCGTCACCAAATTTTAACCCCCATCTTTGTTTATTCTTGCAATTTGTTCTTCTAGCTAATTTGGGTTGAGTGATCTGGGATGGCCTCTCTGAAGAAGTGACCTGAAGGATTCAGTACAGAAAGTTGGGCTTGGGGAGGGAGAAGAAAGAGACAGAGGAAGACAGACAGACATTTGATTGGTTCAGCTTAAGTTGCCTTCCCAAGGATGCAGGGAGAAACGTGAGGACAAGAAGGGGATGAGAGAGAGGAGATTAACGCATCAGTGGATTAGAGGACTGTTGAGTTGGGGATACTTGAACATTTGAGTTTTTCTATTTTATACTATTATAAATAATATTGTTGTGAATATTTTGCTTAAAAGGGTTGCATACACACATGTGTAAATATACACGGTCCTAGTTTTAGTGATGAGAGGGTTTTCAGGTTGAGTTCATAACTTTGCAAGAACTATGCATTCCCACATGACATATTTATCCAGGCCTCTGTAATTACAGCATATTACCTGGTTAGGGAATGAGGGAACATTACTCTACCATGTAGTAGGGTGAAGGCTATGTGGAGAAAGGCCAAGATATGTGTCTGCAAAATTGATGTCCAAAATAAAAAACAAGTTCCATATTCTCACGGGAAGGTAGGGTTTATCAGCCAGGATGCCAGCAGTTGTGTCTAAGGGACCAAGCCAGAGATGTGACTGGAGAGAAAATGTAAAATTAAGAGTCAGAAGTCAGAGTGAAACCGAAATTGAAAGAGTACATAAAGAGCAATGGTGAAATTACTTGGATTACACAAGTCAGAAGAAAGCTGGTCTAGACTTTACTTTTTACAGAAAAATTAATTTCCAAAAGAATTAAACTTGAAATGGGAAAAAATGAAAGCATACAATTAAGTAGAAAATATGAAACCATAAAAATGAAAGGAGAAAACATTGAGGAAGACAATTATGCATGATACAAAACCCAGAAGCCATACATGGATAAATATGAATCAATGTCTGAACACAAAGAAATGTGAAACGTATTTATGGAAGAAAACACCGTGAGAGCATCAAATTGGGACTCAATTGGGATAATTCTTTATAAATCACATAGTAAAAAAGGCAGGATACAAAGTGCAGAAGGCAAAAAAATAAAATCAATATCTAATTATACGAAAATGTTAAACTCTGTTATGGAACAAAACACCATAAATAAGATGAAAAGACAAACAAGTTAGGAAAAAAATCAGTGATACAAATAGTAAACTAAAGAAGATATCTTAAAAATGTAAAAAAATAAAAAGCCCTAAAAAACTCCTGGAAATCAATACATAAAAGACAAACAATCCAATAGGGAATTGTACAAATGACAAGAACATGGCATTCATGGAATAAGAATTATAAACAGCCAAATTGGTACTTGATATGATCTTATTTATGTAAAAAAAACTGTAAATGCAGGTTAGCATATCATAGGAAAAAATCTAGAAGGATACCCATAAAACTGCTCATAGTGGTTAGTACAGAGACATTATGAGAAAAAAATTTTTAATTAATTTATTTAATTTTGGCTGCGTTTGGTCTTCGTTGCTGTGTGTTGCACAAGCAGGGGCCACTCTTCGTTGCAGTGCACGGGCTTATTGCGGTGGTTTCTCTTGTTGCAGAGCATGGGCTCTAGGCGCGCGGGCTCAGTACTTGTGGCTTGTGGGCTCTAGAGCGCAGGCTCAGCAGTTGTGGCACATGGGCTTAGTTGCTCCGTGGCATGTGGGATCTTCCCAGACCAGGGCTCATACCCATGTCCACTGCATTGGCAGGCGGACTCTCAACCACTGTGCCACCAGGGAAGCCCCCTATGAGAAATTTTAACTTTCTAGTAATGCACCTTTATGTAAAGCATAAAGGATTTTATTTCATTAGATTTTTTTAACCATTAAAAAAATTGAAGTATAGTTCATTTACAGTGTTGTATTCGTTTCAGGTGTATAGCAAAGTGATTCCATTACACACACACACACACACACACACACACACACACACATATATATATATATTCTTTTTCAGGTTCTTTTCCACTCTAGGTTATTACAAGATATTGAATATAGTTCCCTGTGCTATACAGTAGGTCCTTGTTGTTTATGTATTTTATATATAGTAGTGTGTATATGTTAATCCCAAACTCCTAATTTATCTCTCCCCCTCTCCCTCTGCTATCCTCTTTGGTAACCATAAGTTTGTTTTTTATGGCTGTGAGTCCATTTCTGTTTTGTAAATAAGTTCATTTATATCATTTTTTAAAAGACTCCACATATAAGTGATATCATATGATATTTGTCTTTCTCTGTGTTACTTCACTTAGTATGCTAATCTGTAGGTCCATCCATGTTGCTGCAAACGACATTATTTCATTTTTTATGGCTGAGTAATATTCCATTGTATATATTACCACATCTTCTTTATCTGTTTATCTGTCAATGGACATTTAGGTTGTTTCCATGTCTTGGCTACTGTGAACAGTGCTGCTCTGAACATAGGGGTGCATGTATCTTTTTGAATCATAGTTTTGCCTGGATATATGCCCAGGAGTGGGATTGCTGGATCATATGGTAGTTCGATTTTTAGTTTTTTAAGGAACCTCCATACTGTTCTCCATAGTGGCTGCACCAATTTACATTCCCACCAACAGTGTAGGAGGGTTCCTTTTTCTCCACACCCTCTCCAGCATTTATTATTTGTAGACTCTGTTTTTATTTTTTGCTGCGTTGGGTCTCCATGGCTGTGCGTGGGCTTTCTCTAGTTGCGGCTGTTGGGGGCTACTCTTCGTTGCGGTGCGCGGGCGTCTCATTGCGGTGGCTTCTCTTGTTGTGGAGCACGGGCTTTAGGCGCACAGGCTTCAGTAGTTGTGGCACGCGGGCTCAGTAGTTGTGGTTCACGGGCTTGGTTGCTCTGTGGCATGTGGGATCTTTCCAGACCAGTGATTGAACCTGTGTCCCCTGCATTGGCAGGTGGATTCTCAACCACTGCGCCACTGGGGAAGTCCCTATTATTTGTAGACTTTTTAATGATGGCCATTCTGACTGGTGTGAGGTGATACCTCATTGTAGTTTTGATTTGCATTTCTCTAGTAATTAGCGATATTGAGCATCTTTTCATGGGCCTGTTGGCCATCTGCATGTCTTCTTTGGAGAAATGACTACCTAAATGATTTTATAATAAGCATATATTGTAGTTGAAAAAAATAAAAAATCTCTAAGCGTCCAGAACTGTAAATACACAGTGATTCCAGTTTTGTTTCCCTGCTTTAAATGCACATGCACATACATTGGTAGTTCAAAAAGAAACCTGAAGGAAACCATGAAAATGTTCACAGTGGTTCTCTGTAGGCGGTGAGATTGTGAAGGGTATTTTTTGTGTGTCATTTTATGAGCTTCTGTAACTGCACAACTTATCCGATGACCATGTTTTATTTCTATAAATACAAAAAAAAACAATGTTTTAGAATAAAAAAATGCAACAGAAATATTTGATCTTTGCTGGAATGGAGGAAAGCCTGGCACACAAAATAAGATTCACCAAATGGACCATCTACGCTAAATTTCAGAATCCTATGTAGTTGGATTCACTCCCAAAGCATCAGGTATGTGCCAGCCGCACTGTGGAGGAGTGTGGCCTTGTTTCGCATATGCCGTAGACGATGGGGTTGAGCATAGGAGCGGGGACCACATACAGCACAGAAAGAACCCGGTCTCTCAAGCCAGAGTGTGCAGAGCTGGGAAGGATGCAGCAGAGGACTGGAGTGATGTAGAAAATGCAGACCATGGTGATGTGAGCGCCACGGGCAGAAAAGGCTTTTCTTCGGCCCTCGGCAGAGTGAATCCTGAAAACCGCAGCGACAACATGTATATAGGAGATCACAACCAGGGCACAAGGTGCAAGAGCCACCAGAAAACTGAAGAACAGGGCAAGTTCATTGGCCCACGTGGTGGAGCAAGAGAGTCTGAGCAGTGGAGGGAGGTCACAAAAGAAGTGGGTGATAAGGCGGGGTCCACAGCGCTTGAGGAGAGCTGCAAGAATGGTGTGGGTGAGTGCATTGGCCAAAGCAAGCAGGCAGGAGATTGAAGCCAGTCCTGTCCGAGTCCTTTGGCCCACGAGGACTAGGTAGTGCAGTGGCTGGCAGATGGCTGTGTAGTGGTCATAGGCCATGGCTGTGAGCGGGAAGCACTCCCAGGGAGCCAGGAAGTAGAGAAAGAATATCTGGGTAAGACAAGCATGACAAGGCATGACCCGCACTGGTGCCAGCAGATGAACTAGAACCTGAGGCACCGTGTTGGAGATATAGGCAGTATCCAGCAGCGAGAGGTTGGCCAGGAAGAAATACATGGGAGTGTGGAGTCAGAAGTTCCCAGCCACGGCCACTGTGTAGACCAGCAGAAAGACGGTGAAGGGCAAATGCCTCAACTCCTGTGTCCCATTCCCCAGCTGCATGAAACCACGCCCAGAAACTTGCACCTGTAGAGTCCAGCTCAGAGTCAGATGAGGGTTTTAAGTTTGGAGTTTCAATTTACAAAAGGGAGTGGTGGTGAGGGACAGAGACAAAGAAGGCAGGTTTCAGGCTTAAGGGAATAAAACTCAGAATTGGAAGAATGAAATTAGGCTCAGGAGACCAGCGGTAAAGTAGAGGCCAGGAGAATGGAAACCCCACCAGCCCTCACACCAAGAGGAGGTGCACAGACCTTGAAGTCACAGTGCACGCACAGCCTATGAGAATATCAAAGTCAGTCCCTCAGAAACTTCTACCTAAGTAAGTGGCCCTGCGCCTTGTAATTACCTGAAATTGTCCCATCACCAACCCAACAGAACCCCTACTCAGGACCAGTGATGAGATCAAGATCAGGTCTCTCCTTCTCTTGCGCTGAACCTTTCAGTGCCTCCCATCTCACTCAGAGTCAAAGCCAAAGTCCTCCTCATGGGCTAGCAGACCCTCTGTGATATGCCCTCTCCTTTCCTCTCTGATCATCAGACAAGAGTTTCGTTCGTCAGCATCTTGTCCCATGTCACATCTTCAGACCTACCTACAGCAGCAAGCATCCTTGCCTATTTCCTGCCTTGGCGGAAGAGGGCTCTGCCCTTCTATCCAAGGCTAACTTCTCCAGCTGCTCTTCTTCTCAGTACTTGGCAATCCTTTTACATGTGAATGTACTAAATGCCACTAAATTGTTTACTTTAAAATGGTTTATTTTATGGTGTGTCAATTTTGCCACAATAGAGAAGAAAGCAAATTAAAGACTTCTTTCAGACATATAAAAGCTGAATTATTGTCAGCAGAAAACCTGCACTACAAGAAATGTTAAAGAGAGTTCTCCTCAAGGAAGGATGACACCAGATGGGAATTTGGATCTACGTGAATGAATGACGAGTTCCAGAAATGGAAAATATGTAGGTAAATATAAATTTTTCTCATTTTAATATCTCTTTCAATCATAGTAAACTGTTTAAGCAAAAATATTAACAGCATAGTGTGCGGTTTATAACCAATGTAGACATGAAATGTATGACAACAATAGTACAAAGGACATGAGTGGGTAATTGGAAGTATATTGTTGTAATGTTCTTACATGATACGTGGAATGATTTTAAACCAGTTGAAGGTAGTCAATAATAAGGTAAAATGCGTATCAGAAACCCTAGCTCTAAAAGAAGATATAGTGAGGATAAAATGGAATTCTAAAAATTATTCAACCTAAAAGAAGTCATGAAAAGATAGAACGAGGAACATAGAACACATGGGACAAACAGAAAATAAAGTACAGGATGGTACATTTAAACTGAGCCATATCACTAGCTACATTAATGGTAAATGGTCTTCAGTTAAGAAAATGCTTCAGTTAAAAAGCAGAGAGTGTCAAAGTACATGAAAGGATGCTCAACATCTTTACTCATTAGAGAAATGCAAATCAAAACTACAATGAGATATCATCTCACACCAGTCAGAATGGCCATCATCAAACAATAAATGCTGGAGAGGGTGTGGAAAAAAAGGAACACTCTTGCACTGCTGGTGGGAATGTGAATTGGTACAGCCACTATGGAGAACGGTATGGAGGTTCCTTAAAAAACTAAAAATAGAACTACCATATGACCCAGCAATCCCACTACTGGGCATATACCCCGAGAAAACCATAATTCAAAAAGAGACATGTACCAAAATGTTCATAGCAGCCCTATTTACAATAGCCCGGAGATGGAAACAACCTAAGTGTCCATCATCGGATGAATGGGTAAAGAAGATGTGGTACATATATACAACGGAATATTACTCAGCCATAAAAAGAAACGAAATTGAGCTATTTGTAATGAGGTGGATGGACCTAGAGTCTGTCATACAGAGTGAAGTAAGTCAGAAAGAGAAAGACAAATACTGTATGCTGACACATATATACGGAATTTAAGAAAAAAAAATGTCATGAAGAACATAGGGGTAAGACAGGAATACAGACACAGACCTACTAGAGAATGGACTTGAGGATATGGGGAGGGGGAAGGGTAAGCTGTGACAAAGTGAAAGAGCGGCATGGACATATATACACTACCAAACGTAAGGTAGATAGCTAGTGGGAAGCAGCCGCATAGCACAGGGAGATCAGCTCGGTGCTTTGTGACCGCCTGGAGGGGTGGGATAGGGAGGGTGGGAGGGAGACGCAAAAGGGAGGGGATATGGGAACATATGTATATGTATAACTGATTAAATTTGTTATAAAGCAAAAAATAAAAAAAAAGAGTAGATGGGAGTTTTTTGAGAGGGTCTAGGGATATTAATTTCTTTATGGTTACATGGGGTGCATTTTCTTTCTAAATGTTCATCATTTAAAGTAGTGATCTGTGTACTTATATGTCAATAAAACATTTATTAAATAAAAAAAAGCAGAGAGTGTCAAAGTGGATAAAAAGGCAAAACAAAACATATGCTAAGCATAAGAAACCCACTTTAAACATAAAGATATAGGTCTGGTAACAGTAAAACGATGGATGAAGACATACCGTGCAAACTCGAATAATAAGAGAGTTTGAGTAGCTCTATTAATAGCAGGCAGAGTAGACCTTACGATAAGGAATATGATGGGATGGAGGACATTTGCTAATGATAAAGGGGTTATTTCATGAAGAAGTCATAATAACAGAGCTTCAAAATGTATGAAACAAAACTCACAGAAAAGAAAGAAGTAAAGTAGCAATCAAGAGGAAACTTATCTTAAGTAACAGAACGATACTGCAGAAAATCAGACATAGAAGAGCAAATTTTGATTAATTGCACCTAAATAAGCAGTAGGAAAGAAATAATGAAGATAAGAGCAGATATGAATAAAATGTAAAATGAGCAAATAAATGATAGAGAAAAATCCATGAAACAGAAAGCTTTTGAAAATACCAATAAAACTGATAAAAAACTGTAACCAGGGAATGTTAGGGAAAATGTTTGTGAATAAATTTGCCAATTTAGATGAGATGGACAAATTCCTTGAATGACACAAATCACCAAAACTAACTCAAGAAGAAGTGGGAAACCTGAATATCCCTAAATCTATGAAAGAAATGGAACAGAAAACTCCAGGCCCATATGACTTTACTAGTGAATACTATGAAATACTTAGAGAAGAAATATTACCAATATTACCAAAGTAGAGGAGGGGAAACACTTCTCAAGTCATTTTATGAGGCCAGCATTACAAAATACCCAAACCAGATGAAGACATTGCACGAAAAGAAAACCATAGACCAATATCCTTCAGTAACTTACACACAAAAAACTTAGTTAAATATGAGCAAGTTTAATCCAGCAATATATAAAGAGGACGATACATTACGACCAAGTGAGATTTATCCAAAGAATGAAAGACTGGTTTTGCATTGAAAAATCAATCAAGAGTTATTCATCATATTAACAAAATAAAGGAGAAAAACCATGTGATCATTTCAATAGATGCAGAAAAAGCATTTGACAACATTCAACAACCACTATGATAAAAACTCTCAGAAAACTAGGACTAGAAAGAAACTTTCTTAATCTGATAAAGGCAATCTACAAAAATCCTACAGCTAAAATGATAATGGAGGAAAATATACTTCCCCACCCCTGAACTTGAGAGTAAGGCATGGATGTTCACCACTTTTAAGTATTGTCCTGGAAATCCTAGGCAGTGCACTAGACAAGAAAGAAAAATAAAAGTTATACAGATTGGAAAAATTATCTTTATCTTTATTCAGAGATGACATGTTTGTGTCTGTAGAAAATCCTAAGCAATCTACAAAGAAAGAAACGTGAAATTTAAAAGTCACTATAATTTATAATAGTATCCTAAAACATGAAATACTTAGTGATGCATTTAATAAAACACGTGCAAAACATTTACAGTGAAAACTAAAACCTATTAACAAGAGAACTTAAAACCTATATTAATGGAGAAATGTATCATGTTCATGGCTTGGAAGACCCGGGATTTTTTTCTTTTACTCACGAAAATTTAACGTTTGAAGATTTCCATCACAAAGCAAGATTACACATAGACAAAAATTAGGAAAGCAAACAAATAGAAAATTTGTTAGCAGAGGAAAGAAAAGTAGTACATATGGCAAAATATTCAATCCCACAAGTTACTTATAAAATGATAATTAAAATAGCAAGTGAATACCATTTTATAACTAGTAAATTAGATGTACTAAAATGAACAGCCAGTGCTGACTAGGTTGTAGTCAATGGGTAGACTATATTGGTGACAGTGTGAATTGATGTAATTCTTTTTGGCAAACAATTTGCAATACATTTGAAAAGAAACATACATCTATTGCATGTGATACTGGACATCCTGTTAACACAGCATCTACAGCTTTGTCTCCTTCTCCTCCCACAGTGGACAGAAATAATTCCATATTCAATCTTTCCAAGGTGCCCCACAGTATCAGTTACTGGGTGTTATCTGACATCCTCAGATATATATGAGGATGAAGGATCAGAAATATTAAACCCAGGCCCAGGAACTATGAGTATATATTAGGAAAAGGATACCACAAAGGAGCGAAGACTCAAGTATTAAGAAGAGATTTGGGGGCTTCCCTGGTGGCGCAGTGGTTAAGAATCCGCCAGCCAATGCAGGGGACACGGGTTCGAGCCCTGGTCCGGAAGATCCCACGTGCCGCGGAGCAACTAAGCCCGTGCGCCACAACTACTGAGCCTGCGTGTCACAACTACTGAAGCCCGCGAGCCACAACTACTGAAGCCCTTGTGCCTAGGGCCCGTGCTCCGCAACAGGAGAAACCACCACAGTGAGAAGCCCGCACACCACAATGAAGAGTAGCCCCCGCTCGCCGCAACTAGAGAAAGCCCGTGCGCAGCAACGAAGACCCAACGCAGCCAAAAATAAATTAATTCATTAAAAAAAAGAATATATTTTTAACATATCCTGCTGGTCATCAAGAAGATAAGAGCAATTCCAATTTTTTTGGAAATGGCCGAACGATATGAATAGGCTAGTTACAGAAAAGGAAATCCCCAAAGGTCGCAAGGCTATAGTAGGAGTGGAGACGGGTACAGCCATAGCAGAGAGCAGCGTGGCATGACTGAATCCAGTGACGTCTGCCCATCCCTAAAGCCCAGCAATTCTGCTCCTGGGAACTTGCCACTGGTCCCCTTAGTGGGTATGTATGAGGCTGTCCATCAGGTATTTTTCGCGGAGGCGGGAGTCAGAGCCCCCTAGACGTCCCACTGACCCTCCTTCTGCCCTTGTTTCAGACCCTCAGGTGGGGCTGGTTAATTCATGAGTTTCCTCTTGTGATATGGACGACAGCAGAAGCCAACAAGCTAGACCCTTGCTCAGTACGTTCTCTGGGCTTTTCCCGCACATGTCCAACCAGTGTCCACGCCTACTCACTACCTACCCACGTGAGTCCAATTCTGCACTGATGGTTTTTTTTTTCCCCCAGTGATGATGATTAAAACCTATTTGCTAAACCTAAAACTAAAAAACTATGAGAATGTCTGCTCACGGCTCCCGCTTTGCAACTCCCACAGGGAAACGTGGGACAGAGAGCTCATTGAGTCTTCCGTAAGTGACTGTGAGGCGTTAATTCCCACCTGGCTTTTGTACAAGACCACGGCTCGGCCTCCCTAGTCCGGCTCCCTACTGCCCATTATTCAGAGAAGCTGGCCTGCTCTCCTTTCCTCGTGTTTATATGTTAGTCTGGTGTGAATTGTAATCACTTCTGTACTCTCTGCTTTCTCCCGAAAAAAGTATGTGGCTTTACAAATTGGACCACGCGAATCATTTCCTCTGCAAGGAGTTCACTGACACCATCCACTCACACCTGCCGCCTGTCCTTTTCCACTCCTTTCAAATAGGTCTAGTTTACCATCTGCAGCCTTTGACACATCTCCCTTGACATGTTTTTCAACCTAAATACCAGCTTTATTACTGATAAAACTGATTGGGGGACTTCCCTGATGGTGCAGTGGTTAAGACTCCATGCTCCCAATGCAGGGGGCCTGGGTTCGATCCCTGGTCAGGGAACAAGATCCCATGTGCATGCCACAACTAAGAGTTCGCATGCCACAACTAAGAAGCCTGTGAGCTGCAACTAAGGAGCCTGCCTGCCACCACTAAGGAGCCCACGTGCCACAACTACAGAGCCCGCCTGCCACAGTCAAGGAACCCGCGAGCCACAACTAAGACCCAGCACAACCAAATAAATAAATAAATGCATTAAAAAACAACAAGAAAAACTAACTCATTGGGGGTACTTCCCTGGTGGTCCAGTGGGTAAGACTGCGAGTTCCCAATGCAGTTCCATCCCTGGTCGGGGAACTGGATCCCATATGCCGCAACTGAGGAGTTCGTATGCCACAACTAAGGAGTCTGCACGCCGCAACTAAGTCCCACATGCCGCGGAGCAACTAAGCCCGTGCGCCACCACTACTGAGCCTGCGTGCTACAGCCCGTGAGCCACAACCACTGAGCCCACGCACAGCAACGAAGACCCAACGCAGCCAATAAAGAAATAAACAAACAAACTGAAAAAATACTTAAAAAAGAAAGCACAGGTGCAGATGTCGAGTAGCCAGAGGGAGGACTCTGGTGGGTTCCGTGGCTTGGCCCCTTGCCACGTACTCCAACCTCGGTCCGGTGAGGCCTCTTCTACCACACGCGCTGGAGAAATGAGAGCTGCGTTTCCCCGGCCCCTTTGGAACTAGCGTCCTGGGCGAGGTCCAGGCGTGGCCAGCTAGTTGCCCTCACGTGTGATGTGGGGGGCAAAGCGAGATGGAAGTCTGCTTCTGGGTGCTCTTCCTGTGAGTCACAGTGACACGGTTTCCGTGTGAGTACTAGCAGAGTGTCCGTGTGTGCTGGGACGCACGGTGCGGCCCTGGGGGTGTGCTGGGCCACCTTGGACCTGCTGGCGACAGCCGAGCAGGAGCGTGTCTTTGCGGCCAGGCACTCAGTGACGTCGTGTTGGCGGCCTGCAGTCAGTCGGCTGTGGTGGGAGTGGGTACAGCGTGGAGATCAGCAGATGCAGCGCCCCTGCTGCATCTGGAGAGCCGTTGTTAAAGCTTCACCAGTGCAGCACTGGCCGCCCGGGCGAGGGCGCCTACTGAGTGAGCGTCCACCTCGGGGCAGCCTCTGGGGCCGAGGGCAGGGCTGCGGAAGGACGGTAACCAGCCCAGCAGGTGGAGGAGTGGCCTGGAAACAGCCGAGAGGAAGCCAGACCGGCCCGTGTCACCTCCTGGCCCTGGGACGCGAGGGACCGGGCCGGCCCAGGGGCAGGAGGGTCCACACCACTGGCAAGGACAGCAGGGAGCACGAGGAGGGGGAGGGGCACCCGAGAGGAGGTGGAGTGAAAGTAGAATTAGCATCCATCACCACAGCGGGTGTCACCGCCACAGCTCCTTTGATTCCAGGCGCGTCCTCAGGGCGCTTGGGGTTGACTGGCGTTAACCCACAGAATCTTCGTTTCCCCGTTTGCGTCCCGGCCCGCAGCTGGGGGACCTGTGAGGCCTTGGCTGGCGCATCTCTCAGGACAGCTGAGGTGGATCATCTCTCCGTCAGGAAAGATGCTGTTTCTGTGTTCGGTCAGGTAAGTCAGTGGCGCCCCGCTAAGAATACTCACGGGAACCTAGCCCGGGTTAGCTGAGCAGTGCTGGCCTATGGCCGGAGCGTCCAGTCCCTGCCCCTCCCCCTCCCCTCCCCCGGTTCACCCATGGAAGCCCTAACCCCCCCATGGGATGGACTTTGGAGGCGGGCCTTTGGGAGGTAATAGGGTCTGGACGAGGTCATGCGGGTGGCGCCTCCATGATGGGGTCAGTGGAGACACCCACCAGCCCTGACCTCCCCACTCAGCGGAGACCCCGCTGCTTGGAGGTCCTACGCTTCCCCTGCTGTTTGTGGTTTACTCTGGGCTTTACCGGGGGGAGGGTCGGGGGGCTATGGGGGTGGGTGGGTGGCCCTTATTGCCTGGGGCAGATGGTTTGGGAGACGGTTCAAGGCCTTGGGAGTGGAAAGGCGTCATTCCTGTCTCGGTGGTGACTCCGTGGGCACTCGGCACCCGCTCCACGCCGCCCAGGCCCCGCCGGGGGGGCCAGTCTGCGCAGGCGCATCCGGGGCGCGCGAAAGGAGCGGGGCTTCACGGCAGAACCGAGTCCGTGCAGCCCAACGGGGTCTCCGGGGCGGCCCGTGGGGGTCAGGGCGGCAGCCAATCGGGTGCCGGGAGGCGACCTCAGGGGTGTGTGCGCAGGCGCCCTGGGCGTCCTTGGGCAGAAGGGGCGTGGCCTCGTGAGGCGCTCAGGCTCTCCTCTGCTCTTAGAGGGACGCACAGCGGCCATGCAGGCCCCGGGGGATGGCGGCGCGGTAGGTGCAGGGGGCCGAGTTGGCCAGCAGAGCTCCGGAACTCCTGGTTACCAGAGTCGGTCGGGTAGCCCTGAAGGCGAGGGTGGTCCTCGGCGCCCGGAAGCCCCCCGTGGGCCTGGCAGAGGAGGAGCAGCGACGGGAGCGGCTGCTGCAGGTCCCCAGGGTGGGCGGGCACCACGTGCCCTAAGAGCTGGTGGAGATGCAGCGTTCGCGGCTGTAGGGCCTGGAAGCAGACGGCTGGTGTTGTATCCTTTCCGTGGAGCCTCCCTGGGCTGGGGCAGCGGTGCGGTGGCAGGGTACATGGCGGCCGCCTGTGGAGGGGACGGAGGGGAGCGCAGGGCGCAGTCAGGGGCAGCAGGGGCGGGCAGCCCTGCAGGAAAGGGGATTGTCAATGCCTGAGGAGCCTGGGGGGTGGGGAAGGACCGAAGGGTTAGGGAGGCAGCTCCGGGCGGTCTCATCCTGGGGCAAAAACGGGCCTCTGAGGTGTGGGCAAGCCCGAGATACCAGCAAATTCAGTGGCGGATGGTGCCTTAACCACGTCTCCCCCAGCAAGCTCATAGTGCTCTTCCGATCCCCGCTGGAGGCACACATGGCCCGCAGAGCTCTGACCCCAGATGCCCAGCGTGACCAAGGCATGATTCGGAAGGAATATAGAGTGAATGGCAATGCCCTAGATATGTGAGTTCTAGAAGAGTCTGCCGTGGGCGGGGGTGGGGTGGGGTGGGGTCGGTGGCAGGTGCTGGGATCTGATCTCTGTCTTAAGAGTGCTGCGATGGGGGCGCTGACGGGCTTGGTATACGGAGGGGCCTGGGGGCTGGTGCCCTGGACCTACATGAGCGATCTCCCCTTTAACCTGATTTTCCTTTCCCCTCACTTGTAGTACGTGGACTGCTGAAGACCTTGAGCTCTTCCAGATTTCCATCAGCTCCTCCCTCGATCAGCTTTCCCTGGTGATTCGGAATATTCAGCACCTTGGGCCCTCGCCTCCCTAAAGGCTACGCGAAGGAAAGGGGGCTGAGGCCTAACCTTGTGTCCCCTACTAGGCAAGGCTTAGGGAATTCAAACTTGAGTAATCACCACTTTGTTATTTGGGTTTAATTTTTTGCCAGTACTGGCCCTTGGTATCTCTTGGTTCACTTGTTTTGTTTCCCTGCGGCTCGAGGAGTGGGATGCTTCAATGTGTATTACTGCAGAAAATAAAACTAGGCCACTGTTTTGTGTCACAGTTTCTTCTCAGCTAATGCATTTCTGGATTTTTTATCTTTGTCCTCGTGTTGGAGGGAAGGTTCTGGAATTCAGATATTCCAGTAGTACAAGGTAATTGAAGACAGTTTAGGAAAATGAAAAGCCCGATGTCCAGCACTAAATACTGTCAACGTTCTAGAACGATTTTTTTAGTTGCACTTGCACAGTAAATGTATAACGGTATGCAATGTAGAAGTCATTAAGGTTAGCATTAAATTTTTTCCTGACTTTTTTTCATTTAACATACTAGCTTTTCCACATTCTAAAAACTCTTCAAAAATATGTTATTGAGTGGAGGTATATAAGATGCACCATAATGTAATCATTGAACATTTAAGTTGTTTTCAATTTTTTCATTACTATGGTTAACGATTCAGTGGAATTCATGTATGTAATTCTTTCCATGAATGATTATTTCCTGAAAGTATATTCCAAAAGTTGGAAATATTGATCTAAATGTTTACTTTTCTATTTCTTTTTTGAGACTCTTGATCACAGGGAATTCCCTGACAGTCCAGTGCTTAGGACTCCGTGCTTCCACTGCAAGGGGCACGGGTTCCATCCCTGGTTGGGGAACTAAGATCCTGTAAGCCACGCGGCATGGAAAAAAAAAAAAAAAGAGCGGGAGAGAGAGGGAGAGGAAACAGACTGTCTTTAAAAAAGGAAAGACTCACAGTTTCTCTTCAGAAAATACACCTACTACCGGATTTCTGGTTTCCCAACATCCTTGTCACAATCGGCTTGGTTTCCTACTAAAATTAAAAACTTAGTTTGCACAAGAAGAGAAAAACCCTAGGCACAGTAAAAGAACAATGTTGTGGCTGACTGGACTTGTTTCAGATCAGTGCAGAAAAGTGCTGGGACAAGAACAATTAGTTGAGCGTTTGGGCAGGTGGAGTTAGCTCCTCTGATATCTTTTATCCTGTGATCTTGCTAAACTCACTGACTAGTTCTCCTCACTCGTGTAGATTGCATTCGGTTTTCTACATAGACAATCATGTTGTCTGCAGATAAAGTTTTACTTCTTCCTTTCCAATTGGGATGTCTTTTATCAATTGATCTGTCTCCTCCTAATGGGTTGGATTTTTCTGAATCTTAGCATACCCTTTTCCTTGGGTGCTGGGTACTTTTCTTCCTAGGTATATTCCAGAACTTCAAAAAATCTAATATTGTTAACTTCCTGGGAAACAGTTTGGTCCTTTTGAGTCTTGCCTTGAGACTTTCTGGGTGGGGGCAGAGCAGCTTTTAGTTTTCCACACGATTGAGACAAGATCCGTCTGAGTACTGTATATGATGTCACCCGAGTTCCGAGTTTCCGCTAGTGGACCCTCCGCCCTTGGGCACGGTTCTGTCCCTGTGCCGCTGTGTCCTCTCCAGTCCTCCACCCGCCAACTCCGGCTGCGTGCGCTCTGCGATCCACCCCCGAGACCCGGGGAGGCGGCTGGACTCGGTCCGGACGGTCCGTGTAGACAGCAAGCTGGGGCAGCTGCACGGCTCACCTCTTTGGGGTCTCAGCTCCCAGAGGTCACTGACGGTCCTCCCTCACCCGAGGCCCAGTTTCTTCACAGCCTGTGTTTCATAACTTTTGGCTGCGTTTAGGGGATTCTTTCAAGCCAGTGCGGGGGAGATCCGGTCCCTGTTCCTGCATGTGCGTGAACGGAGTCCGCCGGCACAGAGCCCAGAGAGCTCTGACAGCGTGGGCTGGAGGGAGGGCGATGCTGGTGCTGGGGATGGTGGCGGTGGGCATGGCGACGACGGTGATGATGGAGCATCTCCCCTGCCAGCACGCAGCAGCTCTGGTGGCTACGCTGATCCTGCCTTTCAAAATAGAAGTCAGATCACGTCTCCCCTGCCTAATTCCCTTCAGGGCTCCATTCTCACCCAGAATATAAGCCAGAGGTCCTTGTAATGGCCAGCAAGTCCCCACATTCTAATCTGTGAATCCCCCATCGCCTCTCTTACCTCCTCTGCTCTCTTGCTCACTCCATGCCAGCCACGCTGGCCTCTTGCCTGTGCCCTCAACGTTCCCGGTTTTCTACTGACTTAGGGCTTTTGCACAGTCTGTTCTCCCTGCCTGGAATGTGCTCTCATCTCCTTCGAGTCTGCCCAGATCTCGTCTTCTCGGCCTACTTCTTCCTGAGGCCACCAACAGCCCATCCTCTTCCTGCTGTTCTTTTCCATACGACTCATCACCTTCTACAACACAGTATAATTTACAAATTGACTTTTTATTTCCTGCCTCTTCCCAATAGAGATAACCACTATTCTGACTTCTACCACCATAGAGTATGAAAGTGAATTAAAAGTCTCATGTTGAAGAACAAAAAAATGGAAATGATTTAAAATTTCAAGACGGATATAAAACAGTTAGGATGCATTTGTTTATACAAAGGTAAACAAAAGATAAAACTCATTGAAATGGAGGTTTTGACCATGAAACAAAGACCAGAACAACAGTGCTGGATGGAAGCCAAATGGCTGTGATAAGGCAGAGGGGACGCGTCCCATGGATTGTTCTGCCTTCCCCATGGAGCTCCCCCAGGAACCGATGTCTGTAGGCGGCGGCGGCAGAGTGGGGTCAGGTTCGTCATCATCCTCGTGGGGCTCCAGTGACCTGGCAGCCTTGATTGTCCCCGAGGCTCTCCAGCCCCCCTCTGCCATCGGTGAAGTGCCCGTGGCGCGGAGCCTGCGTCTCAGCTCTGCTGTCTCCCATCGGGCCCCCTGCTGCGGCCAGCACCACTGCCACTCTCTCTCAGTTGCAGAAAATAAAAACTAAATTTATAAAAACAAATGACAATTAAAATAAGGAAATGATAACAATAAATGCAATTTAAGATCAAGGAAAATAAAGAAGTAGAAAGCTGGATACTTAGGGAACTGTCTGGTGAAGTAAAGGGGCCAGAGCACGAGGGGCCTGGGGCTCAGAGACCTTTAGGTCAGGTTTCCCGGCCCCTGCTTCCAGGTTAGCCTAGTGGGCCGACCTGCTCTCCTTTAGGCCAAGGGCTCGGCCTGGAGTGTGTGCCAGGAAAAAGCGTTCATGGTAATCAGCCTCGTACTTGACCAGGGTGAGGAATTTCACGTGGCTTCTCCTCCTCTCTCTCAGCACCAGGACTCCCGTTGGCTGTAGGGTTTCTGCTTTGGGCCTGTTTTCCCCAGACCTGAGCCCCTGCTATTCTGGTTGTCTCTGCCTCACATCGTGGCCTAGAGATGCTGCTGGCCTGGCAGCCAGGGCAACTGGGAGTCTCAGCCATAGGGAAAAGGGAGGTGGTGGCACAAGAGACCCCCTCTGGGGAGAAGCAAGCTGGGCGCTGTTGCTTTTTAATGTCAGTAATGACAACGGTTGTGTTATACGTGGTAACTGGCAGAGCCGGTAAGTTTACTGCCAATTATCGAAGCTAGCTGCTGACCCAGATGTCAAGATGTGGTTTGGCTGAGCAGAAGCAGTACTTCTTACAGCCACCTGCTCCACTGTTTGCAGCAAAGTGACACGGATGTAGGTCATTCCATGTGAGTCAGGTTAAGTCAGCTGTATTTGAAAATGGCAATGAAGTCTATTTCCACTTATTCAGGTTTCAAAACGTGTCCCGTAGTCTTTCAGATGTCATCACTTAAATAAGAGGGCACTTAGGTCACGATTCCTCTCCTTATAAGACTTTTATTAATGCCAGACATGAAATAGTAAAAACATAGTGAATTGTTAAAAATCTGCACGGTTGTGGATACAAAGGTGGTTTGAACGGGGACCGAGGAGGAGGCCTTGAGAGGGGGAAGCCAGGCCTAAGGGGAGCCATCAGTCTCGACCCGGACCCAACGGCCACGATTCAGCTGCTGCTTGCTGCGTGGTGAAGTGGCCTGGACACAGTCCCCAGGGTCACACCATGCCCTTGTAGCCAGGCTGTGTGCTGGGCCTCAGGGCTCCTCCCTCCCCAAGGAAAGCTTAACTCCCAACGTTCCTGGGCCTGTGGATTTAGGCTTGAGTCCCTTCGGTCCCCCTTTCTGCATGGCAAAACGCCTGATCTGGAAGTATTTCCTAATGAAAGGAGACGGAAGGAAACGAAGCCAAAAAGGAGCTACAGAAAATAATGCGAGATTAATTGCTGCACTGTCCTGTTATGTTGATTCCCAAATCTTCTAGAAAGGTGTACTCTGCACAGTGTACAGACATGCCATGTGTACTTGAGTTGGAGTGGTATCTGGGATCATTTCTGTTAAAAAAAAAACCCCACAAAAATCCCTCAGACCCCATCAGAATCATAGCCCTCTATTACACGTGGATTATCTCTGCCGGAAAACAAGATTTGGCCGGCATCGCTGTGATTTACGGTGCCTTTCTCAGGAGCATATGCTGCCGTCAGCTCCAAAACTACCTGTATTTTGTGTCCCTGAATCATTATGCCTTCGTGTAGCCATCCATTAGCAGTTTTTAGCAAAGCAAGACATCATCCCATCCACCCTGGAAATGAGGGTGAAGTCATATTTTTTTAAATCCCTAATCACTTCCAAACAAGTCACACTGCTCAAGTGTCTATTGTTTCGTGCAGTAAGTATGTCCCTGGAAATGTTTTGTAGAAACAGATTTTTGTTTTTTGGTCAACTGGATGACATTTCACTGCCGACAAAATTTCAGCTGCATTTACTATTCCAATCTCTCTTCAATCTGGTGAGGTTCTTGACACTTGGACGTACAATTTTTCTGCACTGGCCTTTGTCAGGCAATCAGTGAGCTAAACACAGGTGGCCCACACATAAGGAAGCCACCATCTACGGGAACTGGCCGTCTGTAGCCCTGGATTCTTGCCTGAGGCTCTGTGACTCCTTGCAAGTCACAGAAGGAAGAAGGCAGCTCTTTACAGGCTCTGGCCGTGGAGCAGGCCGTAGGCTCAGGGAGCCCTCTCGTGGCTCCATCCAAACTCACTAAGGACTCTTAACTCAGTTAAATCCCTTGGCAATTGGCCCCCATCTTGCTCTGGGAAGAAAATGATGTCACCAGACCGTGCTGCTTTGAACATCAAAATTACTTCTTTTATGGTCTGGAAAACCAAGACTTTGGCACTTACCTTCGGAGCAGTTTGAAACCCTGAAACCCTGCAGCAAAGCCTACAGGTGCCCTGCCTAACCCTGGCTGCCGCAGACCTGCCCGCCTATTTGATGCATCCTCGTATATAAGCCACCGTGGCAGAACAGTGGGCCAGAACCTGCCTACTACCCAGTTGGCGAGGTTTGTCTTCTGGCTGCAGGTGCTCAGAAGGATTGGGAATGGGCGTTAAGCAAAACTCCAAGCCCAGTCGAGCCTGTTGTCTGCGTCCCCTGAACCCCAGCGCCCCATAAAGGAAGGAGTGACAAGATGCCTTCATTGCCTGCGGGGAACGTGTGCAGTCTCAGGGGCTCGTCACCACTAAAGCAGAAGGGAAAATTAGCCAGGAAACCTGAGACTTGAAGTCACCGGCGTTTGGTCTGTTTTTTGGCTTTGTTTTGGATCATAACTGTCACTCAGAAGCTTGAGTGCAGCACAGGATGGCCAGGGATAGCTTTCCCCGAGGTGGCAAAGATTCTTCTGCCAGCATTAGCCAGCTCACGGGACACACACGGCAAGGGGACCATGTGAACCAAGAACGGATTTCACACTGACTGTCGGGAGGTGTCTCTAATGGTAACTGCTGATTATGTTAGAGTGCCCTGTTTGAAGACCATACAAAGAAACCCTGGCTCGACAGGCATACCTTTCAAGTATACAAGCACCTGCTCGAGATCCTATGAAAGGGACAGGAGATGATGAGTCATCCCGTGTCTGCACGTGTTTCCCACGCGTCTCCGAAGTTACCCTAAGCGACGGACGCAGCCTTAAGACGGCGGAAGGAGCCTGACTTGCTGTCTCACTCCATGAGTCATCTTGGGTCAAGCGTTCCCCTCTCTGGTGCTTGGTATTGTTTTCCTCAAAGTGGGAGCGGTGATCTCCGCCAAGCCTAGCTTCCGAGGTCTTTGAGGGGAAGAGATGAGACGATGCGTGTGAAAGCATGCCAGGAAAAGGCCAACAGCAGTGGGACGCCCAGCCACAGGTGGCTGCTCAAGCACGCTGTCCTTAGAGCCACCAGTGTCATCTGATAGGCCCATCACGGACCTCGGGACTCAAGGCTCCTGTCACTCGCATTGTCTTTCTGCCACCATCACTAGGCTTGGTGTCTTGCACTGTGTCTTCAGGGGTGAGGACAAGATGGTGTCCAGGCGCATCTCTCCTAGGGTCATTTATGATTCCAGTGGAAGCACAGGAGAGAGATCGAAACTTCAGGCGTTGGAGTCAAAAGATGTCATCCTGTTGGCTCCAATCTGCACGTCAAGGGCTCCACTGGAGAAGATTTCTAATGCCACTTTTGCTTTGATTGTTCCCACCCTGCCCGAATGGAGTCTTCTACATCCCAGTCCACCGGCCTGAGGCTCGGCAGGGGCAAGTGTGGCCGGTGACAAGGGCTGGCCTCCCTCAGAGCCCCCTGCCCGCAGCCCAGCCCCGTCACACTTTGGATTGCCTCTCGTCCGTCCACTCCTGCTTTGTGCTCTGGAGAGCTTGCGTCTTCTGCTCATCCACTTGGACATAGTCTACTCTTTGCTCCTCTGAAAAGAGAAGTTTCTGAAGGGGGAGAAGAAAAAGGTTTCATTCCATCAAATTTAAAAATTCGGCACAACGTCAGTCAGTCTCTGGTGGATTACAGTGTCGAGTATTGGCTGGCCCTCCCCCCTGGGTCGTCACTTGCAGAAACGTCATGCTGCGTGTGAACGTGTGTAAATCTCTCCTCACCTCTGCTCCCTTCAACTTGGCTCTAGCCAGCTGACTCGCCTTGGCCAATATAATGTGCGTGGGGTGACGGGTGCCCCTCCTAAAGAGAAGACAGGCGTCCTGTGATCCTGCACTCTCCCGTTTTCCCCTGCCACGACGCCGGCATGCCTCACGTGGGGACCGTGATGGACTGTCCCACAGGCCACAACTGAGAAGCCTTTGCGGTCGAAAGCCGCAGAGATTCGGGGCTTGTCTTCACTGCACAGCTGACCAGAGCTGACTAATGCACCGTCTGGGCTTATCTGTCTATCCTGCTGACCAGCTTTGCTGGAGTATCATTTTAGGTGTCTGGAATGAAATGAAAGGTAAAGGAGAAGTGGGAGGTCATTCAGCCAAAGGGAAGGGAAGCCCCCCAGACTCTTTTTTTCTCCACACGCACAAAGTGAAATTATACTGTATATTCTGTTCAGCAGGTGATTTTTCTCATCAAACAATACATTGTTAGCGCAGTCTAGACTATGACCATCCCGTGCTAAAAACTATTTAGCTGTCGTCCACTGCTTACCAGCCATTCATTCCATGGCTTCCCCTGGGCAGTGAGTGACACCGGTCAATGGCTAAGGTCCCTGACATGTATTAACTCACTTAATCCTCACGACAGGCTTCAACGTAGGCGTTATTTCTGCTGAGCACTCCACAGACAAGAATGCCGCTCAAAGGAGTCAAAACTGCCCAACCTGGCACTTGAGGCCCTTTACGGAGCTGTTTCAAAGCCAGCTGAGAGCTCCGTCACCACTCCCCAGAGTCTAGCCAAGCGGGACTGTTACTTCTTTCCTCAGCAGGCCCTTCCTATGGCTGGACTACACTCTACCCCACCCTCATCTCTGCCAGAGCAATTTCTCAGCAAACCTTACGGTCCAAGATTTGAAGAGCACGAATACTACATACATTTACACATAGACGTGCAAAGAACCCACCCCCGAGGGAAATACACCAGGACTTCTGGGAGGCAGAATTAGGGCTGATTTTAAGATTCTTCACTGTACGTGTCTGTAGGTTTAAGACTTTGCAAGGAGAACATCCATGGTGGAATCATCCAAACAAAATCCAAACCGAAATGGGATCTCCTGGCAAGTCTCAGACTCAAGAGTACTTCCTACCTGCTGCACAGGGGCTGGTGACGCTGAGTTGAAGTCCAGGGCTAAATAGTCCAGGCTGAATTTCCTCGTCCACGTCAGAGCTCCACTGCTCAGCAAGTTGGCTTCTCCGTGCTCCTCCTAGAAACCAACGTCACAGGATGCGGGTTACCAACTTCTGGCCGGGCTGGCCAGGGGAGGAGCAGCTGCCGTTGGACAACAGCGGCCCGATGAGTCCCGTGCAGCTCAGCCTGCACCTCGGAAGGAGAGCTGGCTTTGAAATACAATACAGCCCATTTGGCCTGCACAGGAGGCTATGCCTTCATTCACCATTGAAGCAGTCGGCCAAAATCTGCCCCAAGAAGAAATCATTTTAGGGATCTGACAGGCCCATGATACCTTAGAGACTTTAAATCCTGAAAAGGTCAATCACACTTATGAAAGCTTTAGTAAAGACATCCCAAATGCATTTAAAGATACTTTATACAATACAAACAGTGATAACGTGTGCAACACACACCCATGGCATCACCATCCAGCTTCAGAATATACCACCACTACATGACACACACGGCCCATGCCGAGGGCCCCCTTCTACTGCTGCCTTCTTGCCCCCCAAGGGGGTGAGTGCTATCTTGAACTTGGTGTTTACCACTTTTCTTTTCAAAGATGGTTTTATGAATGTCCTTAAGTGGCCTACTGTTTTGTTTTGCCTGTTTTGAACTTTTATCAGTAGAACCGTATTGTATGCACTTGTGGTGTCTTCAATTTGCGCTCCATTTACATACTTCACATTCACCCATGTCAATGCCCTGTTTCATTCATTTTCCTTAGCATACATGATTCCATTGCATAATTTATTTAACTGTTCTACCAACAACAGACATTTGAGTTGTTTCCAGTTTGGCGGCTCTTACAAGCAATGCTGCTGTGAGCATTCATGCACCTGTGGAAGAACTTCTAGGGTGTCCCTGGGATGTGGGCCCCTTCAACTTGACTATCACCAGCCTGATATGTCGAACATGGTATTTTACTGTGATTTGATTTTCCACGCCCTTGATAATTTAATTAATTGGCCATCCTTTCATATGTTTATGGGTCATTTATTTTTTTCTCTTCTGTGAATTATGTGTTTAGGTTTGTTTTTGTTTTGCTAACTTTTATACTGAAGTGCTTGTATTTTTCTGATTTTCCTCCGTACTTCCTCACACATCTAAGAGACTAATCATTTGTTGGTTATGTGTGTTGCTAATAGCCCATCACAGTCTACAGTGGGTTTTTCTTGGTATTTTTTAAATTAAGAACTGTTCTCGCTTTCAATGTAATATATCAATATTTTCCTGAGGAGCTTGCTCTTGTATTTTGTTTAAAGAATTCTTCCTATGCTGAGGTTGTAATTTGTTTTCCCACATCTTCTTCTAAGTTATAAAGTTTTGTCCTTTACATTTAAGCAATAATCTAGCCTCAACTGATTTTAACATGTGGTGGTGACCCGGGGATACAATTAATTCCCTTTTGTTCTGTTTGTATCCCACATGGGCAACCCTCCTTTCCCCAGTAATGCAGCCTCTGCTCACATATCACGTTCCCATATGTGAATAGGTGGTCAGTTCTACTGAATATTTTTGCTGCATCTGAGACAATCACATCACTTCTCTCCTTTAGCATGTTAATGTGCTTGAGTGACTTGATAGATTCCTTTAATTTATGGTTGTAACAGCTCATCTCTCAGGGAATATTTGTAACAATAGATTTTTTTTCTTATTTATTTATTTATTTTTAGTTTCTGCTTTATAACAAATTTACTCAGTTATACATATACATATGTTCCCATATCCCCTCCCTTTTGCGTCTCCCTCCCACCCTCCCTATCCCACCCCTCCAGGCGGTCACAAAGCACCGAGCTGATCTCCCTGTGCTATGCGGCTGCTTCCCACTAGCTATCTACCTTACGTTCGGTAGTGTATACATGTCCATGCCGCTCTTTCGTTTTGTCACAGCTTACCCTTCCCCCTCCCCATATCCTCAAGTCCATTCTCTAGTAGGTCTGTGTCTTTATTCCTGTCTTACCCCTATGTTCTGGAGATGGAAGCAACCTAAGTGTCCATCATCGGATGAATGGATAAAGAAGATGTGGCACATATATACAATGGAATATTACTCAGCCATAAAAAGAAACGAAACTGAGCTATTTGTAATGAGGTGGATGGACCTAGAGTCTGTCATACAGAGTGAAGTAAGTCAGAAAGAGAAACACAAATACTGTATGCTGACACATATATATGGAACAATAGATTTTTTAAAAAATGTTTCTCCTTCTGGCATAGTTTTCATTTCCTCCAGTCCGTTTGTTTGGTTTCTGTCTTTATGCTAGAGCTTCCCTGAGATGTCTGACCAAATCATTGGCTGTCTGCTCACATTTAAGTGTGGAAGACCAAAACGCTGATCTGGTGGTGCTTGTCAGCTGTGGGGTTCACTGCAAGGTGACCTAGCTGGACGATTTTCTTGGGGAGCCCCTAATATTATGACCCATGTCTCGCCTCTTGGGCTGCTCAAGTAGGTCAGAGAACTGTCTTCGAATCTCTAGACCCAAGGGTAAAGGTCTGGTTGTCAACATTCTGGGAGAGAGCCACTGGAAAAGGGTTTGGGAAAGGCTCGTGTATCTACTGTGCATATTTACTTACATTGTTTTTAGCCTAGTATTCTTGGTCAGATGTGTCTAGCACCCCACAGGGCAGAGACCCCTTGTTTTACTCTCTCCAGAGACTACACTTCATCTTTTGTGTGGAGTAGGAGAGGGGAAGCCACAGTGGTCAGCCTCCGGGGAGTGGTGCTTAGGCTATTCACATATTTGTGCAATCATCACCTCAATGTTAGATTATTTTCATCACCCCAAAACGAAATCCTGCACCCCTTAGCCATCATCCCCTAGTCCCACTATCTCCCCAAGCTCTAGGCAACCACCACTAATCTAATTTCTGTCTCTATAAATTTGCTATTCTAGACATGTGATACAAATGGAATCATACAATATGTGGTTGTGATACTGTGATTTACAAGAAATATATATTTGGTCATTCAGATGACCAAATATTTATTTCTCATATATAGTTGGTCTTCAGTCCACAATTCCTGGGTCACAGCTCCCAAAACCCTTCGAATTTCCTAAGTGTTGAGAATGACAGAGATGTCTCACTATAGGAACGAGGTGACTTTCAGGTGGCACCTAACAACGTGCCTCCTGCTCGCCAGGAGAACCAACCATGAGATCACAGGCTTGGAAATTGCAGTCCCACTCCCCGGCTCCCACCCGATCTCCGGGGAGTGGGGAGGTGCTGGAGCTTGACTCAATCACCAACGGCCAATGATTTAACCAGTCATACGGTATCATGAAGCCTCCATAAAACCCAAGAGCACTGGGTTCAGAGAGCTTCTTGGTTGGTGAACACCTGGAGGTGCTGAGAGAGTGGCCCCTGGTGACGGCGTGGAAGCTCTGGGCCCTTTCCTCATGCCTCGGCCTGTGCATCTCTTCCATCTGGATGTTCATCTGTATCCTTTATCATATCCTTTTATAATAAACTAGTAAATGTTAAGTAAGTGCTTCCCTGAATTCTGTGAGCTGCCCTAGCAAATGAGTCAAACCCAAGGAGGGGGACATGGGAACCTCCAATCTGTAGCCAGTCAGTCAGAAGCACAGATAACAACCTGGGATTGTGACTAGCAGCTGAAGTTGGAAGGGGTGGGCAGTCCTGTAGGACTGAACCCTTAACCTGTGGAATCTGATGCTACCTCCTGGTAGAAAGTGTCAGAATTGAGTTGAATCCTTGGACACCCTGCCGGTGTCCGAGAATTGCTTGGTGTTATGTGGGAACCCACCCCAACCAACACACACACACATCCTGGAATTGGGTCCAGAAATCCCAAAGAGTGGTCTTTTGTGACTGGCTTCTTTCACTCAGCGTATTGCTTTCAGGGTTCATCCTTGTTGTTTCATGGATATCTGATTTCATTGTATGGCTGCATAACATTCCACTGTGTAGCCAGACCACATTTTATTTACCCATTCATCACTTGGTGAACATTTCGGTTCCTTTCACTGGTTGGCCATTATGAAAAACGAGGCTATGAACATTCACGTGCAAGATTTGGTTGGACTTATTCTTGCTTAGGATTTTTTAACCTGCATGAATGAGTGAGATTGCTATAAAGTTTTCTACTTATGTTAGTGCTATTTGTTTTGGTATCAAGTTATTTTAGCTTTATAAAATAAGCTGGGTAATATTTCCTCTTTTTGCCATTCCCTGGAGGTGCTTATATAAGACTGCAATGATCGCTTCCTTCTGATAGAAAGTTTCTGTAAAGTCTTGGGGGCCTCGTGATCCTTTGTAGTAAAAATTTCCCTACGTATTCAGTTTCCCTAATAATTTGTGTTTTCTGTTTTTACTTGAGTCAGTTTTTGTTTTGGTTTTGGTTTTGGTTTTTGGTTTTGTTTTTGTGGTACACGGGCCTCTCACTGTTGTGGCCTCTCCCGTTGCAGAGCACAGGCTCCGGACGTGCAGGCTCAGCGGCCATGGCTCACGGGCCTAGCCGCCCCGCGGCATGTGGGATCTTCCCCGACCGGGGCAGGAACCCGCGTCCCCTGCATCAGCAGGCAGACTCTCAACCACTGCCCCACTAGGAAAGCCCCCACCTGGTCATTTTTAAATAGTATCTTGTGACTCAGTCCAACTTTCAACTCCTCATCTTATTTTTTAAATATATAAAACATAGTTATTTTATATGTGAAATCTAATATTTCTAATAATGACTTACTTCCTTATGTGATTTTATTTTTTGTAATTCCTACTGATTCTCAAGATTTGCAATTTCTCAATATTTTTGGCCTGAGAGATCCCCTTTCCTTTCTTGGCAGTTGAGTTTTGGATTTAAAAAATACATTTAAAACTATATTCTCTACCATTTTAAGATTATTTTTATATGGTGGTCATGTGGTTTTCACGGTACCTTGCCTACTGAAGTGCTTCATCAAATTTTAAAACATAGAACAGGGACTTCCCTGGTCGTGCAGTGGTTAAGAATCCACCTGCCAATGCAGGGGACACGGGTTCGAGCCCTGGTCCGGGAAGATCCCACGTGCTGCGGAGCAACTAAGCCCGTGCGCCACAACTACTGAGCCTGTGTGTCACAACTACTGAAGCCCGCGAGCCACAACTACTGAAGCCCTTGCACCTAGAGCCCCTGCTCTGCAACAAGATAAACCACTGCAATGAAAAGCCTGCACACCTCAACAAATAGTAGCCCCCGCTCGCTGCAACTAGAGAAAGCCAGGGTGCAGCAAAAAATATATATATAGAAAGAAAGAAAAAGAAGAAGAAAGCTGGAGGAATCACACTCCCTGATTTCAAACTATACTATAATCAAAGTACTGCGGTACTGGCAAAAAAACAGACACATAGGTTAATGGAACAGAATAGACTCCATAAATAAATCCATACTTGTATGGTCGATTAATCTACGACAGAGGAAGCAAGAATATACAATGGAGAAAAGACAGCTTCTTCAATAAATGTTGGGAAAACTGGACAGCTACATGCAAAAGAATCAAACAGGACTACTTTCTCACACCATATACAAAAACAAATTCAAAATGGATGAAAGACAAATACCAGACCTGAAACCATAAAACTCCCAGAAGAAAACACACAGTATATTCTTTGACATGGGTCTTAACAATATTTTTTGGTTATGTCTCCTCAGGCAAGAGAAAGAAAAACAAACAAAAAATAAATAAAAGGGAGCACATCAAATTAAAAAGTTTTTGCACAGCAAAGGGAACTATCAGTAAAACAAAAGGGCAGCCTACTGAATGGGAGAAGATATTTTCAAATGATACATCTGACAAGAGGTTCATAACCAAAATATACAAATAACAAATACAAATCAACATCAAAAAAACAATCTGATTAAAAAATGGGCAGAGGACCTGAATAGACATTTTTCCAAAGAAGACATACCTGTGTCCAACAGATAGATGAAAAGATGCTCAACATCGCTAATCAGCAGGTAAATGCAAATCAGTACCACAATGAGACATCACCTCACACCTGTCAGAATGGCCATCATCAAAAGAACACAAGTAACAAATTTGGTGAGGATGTGGAGAAAAGGGGACCCTCCTAAACTGTTGGTGAGAACCTAAAGTGGTGCAGCTGCTATGGAAAACAGTATGGAGGTTCCTCAATTAAAAATATGATTCAGTAATTTCACTTCTGGGTATTTATCCCCCCCAAATACAAAAACACTAATTCGAAAAGATACATGCACTCCCATGTTCACTGCAGCACTATTTACAATAGCCAAGACATGGAAGCAACCTCAGTGTCCATCAACAGATAAATGGACAAAATGTGGTATACGGATGTGTATATATATATGTGTGTGTGTGTGTATATGTACATTTGCATATATATATATATATATATATATATATAGAGAGAGAGAGAGAGAGAGAGAGAGAGAGAGAGACACACACAATGGAATGTTACCCAGTAAAAAAAAAAAATCTTGCCATTATGACAACATGGGTGGATCTAGAGGCTGTTATGCCAAAGTGAAATAAGTCAGAGAAAGACAAACGCTACATGATCTTACTCATACGTGGAATCTAAATAAAACAAATACAAAAACCAAAAAGCAGGGGTTTCCTTGGTGGCACAGTGGCTAAGAATTCACCTGCCAATGCAGGGGACACGGGTTTGAGCCCTGGTCCGGGAAGATCCCACATGCTGCAGAGCAAGTAAGCCCATGCACTACAACTGCTGAGCCTGCGCTCTAGAGCCCACAAGCCAAAACTACTGAGCCCACGAGCCACAACTACTGAGCCCGCAAGCCACAACTACTGAAGCCCATGCACCTAGAGCCCGTGCTCCACAACAAGAGAAGCCACCACAATGAGAAGCCCGTGCACCACAATGAAGAGTAGCCCCCAATCACCGCAACTAGAGAAAGCCCGCGTGCAGCAATGAAGACCCAATGCAGCCAAAACAAAAACAAAAACAAAAACAAAAACAAAAAATGGAAACAGACTCATAGATACAGAGAACAAATGGGTGGTTGCCATAAGGGAGGGGGTGAGGAGTGGGCGGAAAAAGTGAAGGGGATTTGGAGGTACACACCCCCATTATATAACCCATGGGAATGTACTCTACAGTGTAAGGAACAGGATCAATAATATTGTTGTAAGTCATGGAGGGACAAATGCTTACTAGACTTATCATGGTGATCATTTCATTCATGTATGCAAATGTCAATCATTATGTAGTACACCTGAGACAAACAAAATGTTGAACGTCAACCATATTTCATTAAAAAATAAAGTAGCTAAGGAAGAATAGGTGACTTTAATAAAACAAAACTTGTATTTCAGCCCCTAGCCTAAATTTTTACATTCAGATAAGAACTTGTCCTCAAAGAGAAAAAAATTATGCATATGATTATGTGCAAAATCGAAACTGAATCATATTAGTTCTGTCTACCAAATGGGTTGTTTTGTGGAACAAGTGAAATAATGTAAATCAAAGTCATTTGAAAATATCATATTACTGAATTTAAAACACACAATTGAATGAGGTGGGAAGGCTTTAAATTCATTTATGTGGTGGTTCCCTCAGAGCTACCTTCCTTCAGCCAGTTTTCTGGGCTCTTAATCTACTGGGTCATATTGCCTAGTAATGTACAGAGAGAGTCATTAATCAATGACTATATACAGGCAAGAAAGCAATCCTGAATTATGCTGTTAATGAAACACTGGTCTTTCTCACAACCTCAAAGATCAGAAATAACGGTTAGTGTCTGGAATGACTCTGCACTTGCTTCTATGAGGCTATAGATTCACTTCCCTTCTCTGTTCTCTGGAGACAAAGCACAGCTGGGCAGTATCTTTTATAAGAGTGTTTTCTTCTAGAGGTTTCCCAAGGGCCATTACTAAGTGTGAAAAATATTGGGAATACCACAGCAGACTGGATATGAGTCACTTTCCACCTGCATATGGGTACTCACAGAACAATCTGTCAAATAGAAAGGCAAAATGAAGCATTTAATTGCTGCTTCACTGGAGATGACTGTTTTGAGAATTGTAAATGCCTGTTATTGTCACGTATAGGAAGGCAGAGTTCTCTTCTGAAAAGTATATAGTCTCAGTGCCTTGAACACTGTCCTTCTAAGATCTGTTTTTCAAAATTTCATAGTTTAAACAGAGATTCTCTCTAGAGTTCCCTACATTTTAAAGTTCTGGCTAAAGGGCCTGATAATTGCCAGAGGTGCTAAAAGACCCTCTTTCTCTTCAGTAACCCATTCTCAACAGAATCCAAAGTAGAGAGAATGGAAGGGACAACACAGGGCAGGAGGAGAGATTGAACCATAAATCGTTCATCAAAGGATCGAGATATCGGGTCTCTGTGCACTCTGGGCCACAGAAAGACTCTACCAGGAGTCTCCAGAGACTAGACCCATCCATGACCCGGGACACTGGGCCACCCTCCCAACGGGACTCTGATTTATCTTTGGTAAAGGTTCGGAGGCAGTCAGGGCAGGGCTACCCGGTGGTGTGGTGGACGGGAACATCCAATGTGTGAGTTTTCACAGCTTAGACTCTGGACATACAGGGAGCTACAAAGCTACTGCGGTCAAACACGATATCCCAGCCATGGTGAAAAGAACCGCTAGCATTTCCATTTTCCCATTACACGTTGCAGCCCTGGGTACACTTAAAACTGTGGCCTCAAAATGGTACGAGGAGCTGAATATCGCAGGAAAGAAAACCGACTTCATAACAACTTGTTCCCCGTCTGGAAAACATTGTAAGCTGGTATTACAGTCAAGTAATTGTTTTAAGATTGCACGGGACTTTCTGAATGCTATGTTTCCTTTATAGTGAACTGATAAGAATATAGATTGGGGTGAAGAATACGAAGAGTGTGAAAAATATAGGATTACCATTTGCATGTAGCTTTGTTCCTCTTCTCTGGAAACACAATTGGCAAAAAATCTTGCAGAATTAATACCATTTCTTTCTGGAGAGAGAAAGCTGGTTCGATTGCTAAGAACAGAAATATAGATGAGGTCAAAGCAATGTCTTACAGCTGCTCTGAAAGCCAGCCAAGAACTGACATGGCCCCTCTGGGGTTTCGGCCCTCGCCCCCGCTTCCCCATGCAACCTCCTCCTGGCCAAAGCAATTCCTGAACCAGGAGAGAGACTACCCCACAGCTGCCATCCTGCTATGGGGCAAAGGGTTCCCAATTCTCAAAGGCTATTTTTTTCCAGGCCCTCCATGTGACACAGCTCATGAGCTTTCTAGAAAGAGACCAAGGCATCATATCATTTAGAGAAAAACAAAACAGAACAAAAACGCTCCTTTGAGGCTCTCTTCTTTCCATTCAGAGTAACCAGGAAAAGTAAGGAAGTGTGGTCATTCCTTTGATAGGATGAGATCAAGACTACAAATCCACTTTCATCATACTCCCAAGTCAGAAGCAGAGGCCAAGGCTCTGTACTTCTGTCTGGAAATGTAGTTCACTGCAGAATTCTGCTTTACAGAGCCACTGTGTCCTGCGGCATATAGGGTGAACTAAGAAACTCCCAGGCCAGGCTCAGGACTCTGAAATTCCTACAAGGACTCTGAAATTGCTACAAGGTGAGATGAGAGAGTGCAGATACATTTTGGGGTTTGTCTACTGAGCCCATGTGAATTGGGATTGAAAAAGAACTTTCTCTGTTGGTACTAGGGTTGTAGCATGTAAATAAGGATCTAAGGGACAGCTATCTCAGGCCGTGAGGATTGTGCAACAGAGAAGCAGACGTGAGAGACAGGTTCCCAGCAGCACTCTCATTCCCGATTCCATTGTCCTGGGAGACTCACTTATGGTCCTTCCTCTGTGACCTACAAAACACTTCCAGCTCGAGATAATAAATCCCATCCCTTGTTCGGCTTAAGCTAGATCCAGTGGGCTTCGACTACCTTTAACCACCGAGGCCTGAGTAACGCTGGGAGTGCACCAGATGAGGCCCCTATGAGCAATCAAAGACTCACCAAGGCACAGTGCGGGTCCTGGTGAGAGCCGTGTGTTCCCGGATGGTGGAGAGGCTTTTCAGGTCCAGGGGAGGTGACCGTGCTACAAGATAACACATGACAGCCAACATGGTAAGTTCTCAGGGGTTCAAGGCCAGAAACTGAAGAATATAAAACTATGACATTCCATCAGATCCACATTTACTTACAAGCAGTGCTGATGATGAGCATGCTTTGTGCTGTCCTACTCTTCCCTGCCTCACTGGGAGTAGAGGGGACAACCACCGAGCCAGTGGCCACATCATCAGCTGGGCTTACATCCAGTCACTACACACTTATTGAGAACTCACTGTCAGGCATGGTTCTAGGTGTCCCAAACTGAAACTGTACCTTTCTTCCCCATCTGTCTGTCTAGTTAGAGTCATCTTCGGATCTCAGCTCAACATGTCCTGCTTAGGAAGGCCTTCTTTGACCTCTAGGCAAGATAAGGCCCAGCTCATGGGCTCTCATGAGTTCCTGTGCTTACCCTTCACAGCACTCGCCCACTTCGTGATGATACATTCAGCTGTGATGATCTCATTCGGCTCTAGACCGACCACGTTCTGGGAGCACAGGGTTTTCTGGCTTGTTCACTGCAGTAGCCTCGGCATCCCATTCTGCCTTAGCTGCCCGCCTTGCTGAGTTGGCCGTGAGTGTATTCCTCTATTGCTTGGTCTTCTAGCTCTTTCCTCACTAGGCCACACAGGTGGAGAGTGTTTAACTCCGCTCCATATTGCCAGTGACTTCCGTGCTGCTCAATCAGTTTCCCAGGAGCCTCAGACCTGCCAGGTGCTGAGCTGGAAAGGACATATGCGTCGTGTAGTCCCCGGGGAGAAGGTCTCTCCTGGCTGTGATGCACCCTGGCCTTGGCTTCACTGACCAGCCGCCTCCTGGCTTCACCCCCTGCCTCTCTCACTTGGGCCACAGGGTCCATCCCTGGAGCCACACGTGTAAGAACCAGCCCCTCCCGGCCCAGGTGTCCCAATTAATCCACAACCACACGTCCAACCAAAATCTCTGCACCTCCATCACTAGGTCTTTTAGAGCTCTAACATCCAACGTGGTAGCCACTAGCCACATGTGGTTATTGAAATTTAAATACGTTAAAATTAAATGAAATTTAAAAATTCACTTCCTCAGTTGCACTGGCCACGTTTCACTTGTTCAACAGCCACATTTTCTTCATTACAGAAAGTTCTGTTGCACAGCATTGCTACAGAAAAGTCACTGAGCAAAACAACAGTATCTACCTCAAAGTTACAGGTCCCTGTGAAATGGTTTCTGGCCAGCCTGAATGGCTATTTCCTCTAAAGCTCACGAGACAGGGTCTGTTCTCCTATTTAGTACCTATTGAATAACTATTTTTCTTCCAGGTGGTTTGGACATATCTTTCTCCCTGCTTGCTTCCTCATCTGTGCCTCCCCCAGAAATGTGATTTGACTCGAATTGAAGAGAGGGAGGCTGGAGTGGACTGGACATAAGCAGACGACTTAGTTCCAGCTCTGGGCGTGGCCACCTGAAGCAGCAGAGGCGGCGATGGAGCCAATGGACTGTCAGGGGTCACGGTCACGGTACCAGGTATTTCCTTGGAATCGCCCAGCCCTACTGGGCAGGTGACGACGAGCGAAAAAGGAAGTTAGCAAGTTACTCTGACCTGCTTTTGCTCGTCCCCTCTTCGCCCTCCTCCCTGCCGGTTCCGGCTGCTCATCTCCACATGCCCCCGCCCCACACACCTCTTCTGCCAGGCACTAGCAGGGCACTGAGCGACGTGGCATACGACCAGGTCTACATTCAGGAATCAGTGTCAAAGGCCATTCTTGGCTGCCTTACACAAGGTGGACACTGTGATTACATTTAAGTGCTGTCTAAACAAAGAGAGGACAGGTGGGTTCCATTCTCACCCATCCTCACTTATTTCTGGGACTTTGTTAGGGAAGCAGCCAAAGATGAGTCCTCTGGAATGAACTTGGCTTCAGAGGCTGCATTTGCCAGGCCACAGTGATTGCAAGTCCCCCGGTTCCTTTTATCCTTAGGATCTGGGGCAGAAGGGCTCCTCAGCCCTCCCCACTCAATCCCAGCCATTTCTCCCTGCCCTTGTGCTTCCCAGGCCCCTGGGCTGGTTTCTCTAGTGTCCCCTTCCCAGAGACGGTCAGGACGGAAGCTTTTCCACACGGCCACCAGACCTTGCTCCCCAGTCCCGCACAGCAGGCCTGGGGAAGTGACTTACATTTCCTCTGAGGCTTGAGATCTCTATTCACGGGGGGAGGCTCCAGGTCCGCCGGGAGCTCGGGCAATGGGCTGGAGATGCTTCCTGAGCTCATTTGGATGTAGTCGTCAGGGCTGCAGTGGGGTCCGAGAGCAGAGGCGGTGGCCTGGGGGCTCATGGGCATGTAACTGTCCTCAGTGCTGGCAGAACCCGGAAGGGACATCGGGAAGAACCTGCACGGCTGCAAGGGAAAGCACAGAATAGCCATGGAAACTGCTTCCAGTGGGCAGCCTCGGCTGCACATGGCATTTCAGTTGCAGATTATCCAAGAATAACTTTGAATTTTCTTAGGAAAGTCAGACAAGCCTCTAACTCAAGCTCTGCCTCTGGACTTATCATGTGAGGTAGGTGATGATTCGCCTAGATCTCATGCTGGAAGACAGAGGTTAATGAATTTATGCAAATGCTTTAAGTATCATGTGATGACTTCAGCAGGTACCCCAAGTTTGGGGAAGCCTCTGGACCATTAGAACTGGCAGGGTCCTCACAGCACACAAAGTCCAGTAGCTCCCAGACAAGTTTAAGCCTTGATGGGAGACTGGAGGGCTCCTCAGAGATTCACAGTGCTGTCTCAAAAGATATCATGGGAACATAAGTAGGTCAGGGTATTTTTTTGGTAAAAATTGAGGCTGAAAGAAACTCAAGTACCAAACTTACCAAATTTAAACTTAGCCGCTTATCTCGGTGTCTTAAAGATTGGCCTTCTACATCACCTGCAAGAAACAAGCAGGGTGGTGAAAAATGCGGACAACATCAGTTGAAACTAGGCTCCAAGTACCTATGCGCCTCAGGGCCCTGTGTGCAGCTCCAGAGAGGGAGAGAGACTTGCTATTGAGTCTAGCTGGGCAGTCAGAACACCTTCCCCCCACAGATGGAAAGCGGACCAGATTTTGAAGAGGTTGCTGTATGACGGCTTCAGTTCTCTCTGTGAACTGGGGAGAGTCAGAGCAAGTAATTAACAAATGCTCGTTGCATTTGTTACATGAATTTTCTGCACTTAGAGATGGTAGAGACAGAGCTGGAGGTTTGAGGAGAGGGGAGCAGGCATGAAATAGCCCTTGTGATGAGCAGGAGCACGGGGTGAATAAAAGCCTTTGCAGAGCAGCAGCGCGAATCGGTGACCATGAACTTCTGAAGCAAGAGTCAGCGCCTCAGGAACAGATCCGGAGAGAGAGGAGAGCTGGATGAATCCAGGATCAGACATTTGTGAGACGGATGTGACATAAACTTAGAATAACTGTTGAACTGAAATAGGAGATGTCCAGAAGGTAGCAAGATATATGGGCCTCGATTCAAATGAGACCTGCTTAGAGATGACAGTCAAAACCTAAGAGTAGAGGAGATGATCTAGGTTGTAAATGTTGAGAAAAGTTTAAATATAAAATCCTAGAGACTCTCAATATTCAAAGAGTAGGAAGATGAGCACTGGCTCATGTTGAGAGAGAGCAAGTGGAGAAGGAGGAAAGTCAGGGGCCCCGGACTGCGAGAGCCCACAGGAGGAGATGGTGGCTGGTGGTGGGGAACACCACCAAAATGGGCCCTCAGCACGTGGGGACCAGAGCAAAATGTCTTCCTAGAACTTAGACATGTGAAAAGCCAGGCTGCCTCTGAGAAACAAACTGAAGAGTCAACATCATCTTAAAGCAAGAGAATAACTCCCAGCTCAGAAAGATGTGATGGAGATTGATGGAATTAAGACCAGACACTATCAAACTCTTAGAGGAAAACATAGGCAGAACACTCTCTGACATAAATCACAGCAAGATCCTTTTTGACCCACCTCCTAGAGAAATGGAAATAAAAACAAACAAATGGGACCTAATGAAACTTAAAAGCTTTTGCACAGCAAAGGCAACCATAAACAAGACGAAAAGACAACCCTCAGAATGGGAGAAAATATTTGCAAACAAAGCAACTGACAAAGGATTAATCTCCAAAATATACAAGCAGCTCATGCAGTTCAATATCAAAAAAAAAAAAACCAATAAAAAAATGGGTGGAAGACCTAAATAGACATTTCTCCAAAGAACACATACAGATGGCCAAAAAACATGAAAAGATGCTCAACATCACTAATTATTAGAGAAATGCAAATCAAAACTACAATGAGGTATTACTCACACCGGTCAGAATGGCCATCATTAAAAAGTCTACAAATAACAAACGCTGGAGAGGGTGTGGAGAAAAGGGAACCCTTATGCACAGTTGGTGGGAGTGTAAATTGATACAGCCACTATGGAAAATAGTATGAAGGTTCCTTAAAAAACTAAAATTAGAGCTGCCATGTGACCCAGCACAGCAATCCCACTCCTGGGCATATACCCAGAGAAAAACATAACTCAAAAAGGGGCATGAACCCCAATGTTCATTGCAGCACTATTTACAATAGCCAGGACATGGAAGCAACCTAAATGTCCATCAACAGAGGAATGGATAAAGAAGATGTGGTACATATATACAATGGAATATTAGCCATAAAAAGGAATGAAATTGGGTCATTTGTAGAGACATGGATGGACCTAGACAGTGTCATACAGAGAGTGAAGTAAGTCAGAAAGAGAAAGACAAATATCACATATTAACCCATATATGTGGAACCTAGAAAAATGGTATAGATGATCCTATTTGCAAAGCAGAAATACAGACACACATGTAGAGAAGAAACGTATAGACACCAAGGGGGAAGGGGGGTGTGGGATGAACTGGGAGATTGGGATTGACATATATACACTATTGATGTTATGTGTAAAATAGATAACTAATGAGAACCTACTGTATAGCACAGGGTAACCTACTCAATGCACTGTGGTGACGTGAACGGGAAGGGAGTCCAAAAGGGAGGGGGCATATGTATATGTATACAGCTGATTCATTTTGCTGTGCAGTAGAAACTAACACAACATTGTAAAGAACTATTCTCCAATAAAAATTAATTTTACAAAATATTGAAATCATAATCCAAGAAAAGGTCCACAAATAAAGTAACACTTGAATCTAATATTGAAAGGGCCCATCAAGTACCTGGAATAAATAAATGGTCAATTCTACCCAGAATGTAAAATCTATTAAAACATTATATCAATAATAATGACAGAATGAAACAGATGAATTAAATAACCAGCTCAAAGCTAAAAAAGCACAATAGAGAAAACGAAAAGAAATGATAAAATAAAGATAAAAGCAAAAAATAATAGAGTACAGAGAAATAGTGGAATTAATTTTAAAAAATCAAAATCTTGGTTTCCTGGGGAAAAAAATTAACCTAAAGGCAACCGACTAGCCAATCTAATCAATAAAAGAGGGGGGCACAAATATCCAAAATAAGAATTGACAAGGAAAAAATTATCATTGAAACAGAGGAATTTTTTTAAAAGAGACAATTCTGCATGCCTTTACACAAATAAATTTTAAAATCTAGATGAAATGGATAATTTTCCAAAAAATACACTACAGCAAAATTGACACAAAAAATTTCCAAAGAATAAAATAGACAAAGTTACGAAGATCAGATGGTTTCAACAGACAATTTTACCAAAACTTCAAAGACCAGACAGTCCCAATGCTTCACAAATTTGTTCAAGAGTTTAGGAAATCAAGGAATATTTCTAATTCTTTTTATGATGCAAGTATAACTTTGGTAGCTAAACCTGATAAACATAAAATATATCAGAAAAGTACAGACTAATATCACTTATGATTAACAATGCAAAAATCCTAAATAAAATATTAACAAATGTCACACCCTCTTTGAACCATTACTGTAAAACTTCTCACTACCCTCTCCAAGTTGGGACACACAGTTTTAAGGGCATTCGCCTGCTGCAGCTCCCTTTGCCTGGCAAAGCAATAAAGCTATTCTTTTCTACTTCACTCCACAAAAATATTAGCAAACAGAGGAAGGTGGTATTACTGGAATGGCTGAATGAGGAGCTCAGAAAAGCCATTCTCCAAAAAACAATTATACAAGTGTACAAAACTATTTTTAAAAAGTCAAGCACAACTATCTGGGGACTCTGAAAATTTACCAAAAGCATACAACAAAATTGTTGCATATTATACTGGGAAGGATTTATTGAAGAAATGAAAAACAACTACTGGAATCCGGTAAGAACACTGAGAATCTGTGGCATTTTAGCTTGGGGTGCTCCCATACCCCTCACCAGCTCACTCAGAAGTAGTTCTACCAGGGCAAGGCAAGTTGTGAAGACCAGAAGCTTCTTTGCCAAAGGGGTCTAATTTGATTTGGATCAAAGCATATAAAAAACTCCATTCCTCTAGGTACTAGCAAAAGCATACCAACAATTCATTTCATTGGGGTTCCAGGAGAAAAGAGAGAGAAAAGCATTGAAAATGTATTTGCAGAACATATGGCTGAAAACTTCCCAAACCTAAAGAAGGAAACAGATATCCTGTTTCCTTCCTGTACAGTAAGCACAGAGGGTCCCAAACAAAATGAACCCGAACAGACTCACACCAAGACATATCATAATCAAATGGCAAAAGTTAAAGATAAAGAGATAATTCTCAAAGCAGCAAGAGAAAAATAGTCATTTACAAGGAAATCCCCATAAGGCTATATCAGCTGATTTCTCTGCAGAAACTTTGCAGGCCAGAAGAGAGTGGAGTGATAGATTCAAAGTCCTAAAAGGGAAAAACCTGCAACCTAGGATAATCTACCCAGCAAGATCATCATTTAGGATCGAAGGAGAGATAAAGAGCTTCTCAGACAAGCAAAAACTAAAAGAGTTCATCAATACTAAACCTACCCTAAAAGAAATGTTAAAAGGTCTTCTCTAAGCAGAAAAGAAGGAAAAATCTATAGGAAAAGGAAAATCCCACTAGGAAAGGCAAATATATAGTAATGACTAAGGATCAACCACTTAAATAAGCCAGTACAAAGATTACGGTACAAAAAATTATAAAATCAACTATAACTACAATAAAGAGTTAAGGGATAGACATGAAGATGTAAAATATGACGTCAAAAACGCAAAATGTGGGGGAAGGGAGTAAAAAATGTAAATCTTCTAGAATTTGTTTGAATTTAAATGACTATCAGTTTAAAACAAGTAGATACAGTTATAAGTCAACATATATGAACCCAATGATAACCACAAATGAAAAACCTACAATAGATACACAAAGACTAAAAAGAAAGGAACACAAACATAAACTAAAGAAAATCATCAAACCACAAGGGAAGACACAAAAAGAAGAAATGAACAGAGAAGACCTACAAAAACAACCAAAAACAAGCAATAAAATGGAAATAAATACATATCTATCAATAATTACTTTAAATGTCAATGGGCTAAATGCTCCAATCAAAAGACATAGGCTGGGGCTTCCCTGGTGGCACAGTGGTTGAGAGTCTGCCTGCTGAGGTGGGGGACACAGGTTCTTGCCCCGGTCCGGGAAGATCCCACATGCTGTGGAGCGGCTGGGCCCATGAGCCATGGCCACTGAGCCTGCATGTCCAGAGCCTGTGCTCCACAACGGGAGAGGCCAAAGCAGTAAGAGGCCTGCATACCAAAAAAAAAAAAAAAAAAAAAAAAAAAAAAGACATAGGCTGGCTGATCAGATTAAAAACAAGATTCTTCAATATGCTACCTACAAGAGACTCACTTCAGGGCTAAAGACACACAAAGACTGAATGTGAAGGGATGGAAAAGAATATTTCATGCCAACAGAAATAACAAAAAAAGTGGGAGTAGCAATACTTCTATCAGACAAAACAGACTTTAAAACAAAAGCTATAACAAAAGACAAAGAAGGACACTATATAATGATAAAGGGATCGATAAAAAAAGAGGATATTACACTCATTAACAAATATGCACCCAATACAGGAGCCCCTAAATATACAAAGCAAATACTAACAGACATAAAGGAAGAAATTGACAGTAACACAAGAATAGTAGGGGACTTTTACATCCCACTGACATCAATGGACAGATCATCCAGACAGAAACTCAGTAAGGCAACAGTGGTCTTAAATGACACAATAGACTGGTTGGACTTAATAGATATCTACAGGACATTCAATCCAAAAACAGCAGAATACACATTTTTTTCAAGTGCACATGGAATGTTCTCCAGGATAAATCACATGCTAGGCCACAGAACAAGTCTCAACAAATTTAAGAGGATAGAAATTATATCAAGTATTTTTCCAACAACAGTATGAAACTAGAAATCAATTATAGAAAGAAAAATAGGAAAAGCACAAATGTGTGGAGACTAACCAATATGCTAATAAAGATCAATGGGTCAATGAAGAAGTCAAAGAGGAAATCAGAAAATAACTTGAGACAAGTTAAAATGGAAACACAACACTCCAAAGTCTATGGAATGCAGCAAAAGCAGTTCTAAGAAGGAAGTTTACAGCAATACAGGCCTTCCTCAAGAAACAAGAAAAATCTCAAATAAACAACCTAACCTACCATCTAAAAGAATTAGAAAAAGAAGAACAAACAAAGGCCAAAGTCAGCAGAAGGAAGGAAATCATAAAGATCAGAGAGGAGATAAATAGAGATCAAAAAACAATAGAAAAGATCAATGAAACCAAGAGCTGCTTTTTTGAAAAGGTAAACAAAATTCATAAACCTTTAGCCAGGCTCACCAAGAAGTAAAGAGAGAGGGCCCAAATTAACAAAATAAATGAAACAAGAGAAATAACAACTGATCCCAGAGAGATTTAAAAAATCATAAAAGAATAGTACAAATAGTTAATGCCAAAGAATTGGAAAACCTAGAAGAAATGGACAAATTTCTAGAAATATACAACCTGCCAAGACTGAAACAAGAAGAAACACACAATTTGAACAGACCAGTCACTAGTAGTGAAAATGAATTTGTATTAAAAAAACCCCAAAACTCCCAGAAAATAAAACTCCAAGGCCAAATGGCTTCACAGGGGAATTCTAACAAACATATAAAGAAGAACTAATACTTATCCTTCTCAAACTATTCCAAATAATTGAAGAGGACAGAACACTCCCAAATTCATTCTACAAGGCCACCATCACCTTGATACCAAAACCAAACAAAGACACTACAAAAAAAGAAAATTACAGGTCAATATCTTTGATGAATATAGATGCAAAAATCCTTAATAAAATATTAGCAAACTAAATCCAACAATATATAACAAGGATCATATACCATCAAAGAATCAAGTTGGATTTATTCCAGAAACACAAGGATGGTTCAATTTTCGCAAATCAATCAATGTGATACACCACATTCACAAAAGGAAGGATAAAAATCACACGATCATCTCAATAGATGCAGAAAAATCATTTGACAAAATTCAACATCCATTCATGATAAAAACTCTCTTCAAGGTGGGTATAGAGGGAACATATCTCAACACAATAAAGGGAATTTATGACAAGCCCACAGCTAACATTATACTTAACGGTGAAAAGTTGAAAACCTTTCCTCTGAATTCAGGAACAAGACAAGGATGCCCACTCTGACCACTTCTGTTTAACAGAGTATTGGAAGTCCTAGCGACAGCAGCCAAACAAGAAATAGAAATAAAAAGCAACCAAATTGGAAAGGAAGAAGTAAAACAGTCAGTATTTGCTGATGACATACTTTATATAGAAAACCCTAAAGTCTCCACAAAAAACTATTAGAACTAATAAATGAATTCAGCAAAGTTGCAGCATACAAGATTAATATACAGAAATCTGTCATATTTCTATACACTAATAATGAACTATCAGAAAGAGAAAGCAAGAAAATGGTCCTGTTTAAAATCACATCAAAAAGAATAAAATAACCAAGAATAAACTTAACCAAGGAGGTGAAAGACCTATACTCTGAAAACTATACAACACTGATGAGGGAAACTGAAGATGATACAAACTAATGAAAAGATATCTTGCGCTCTTGGATTGGAAAAATTAATATTGTTAAAGTGTCCGTAGGACCCAAAGCAATCTACAGATTTAATGCAATCCCTATCAAAATACCCATATTTTTCACAGAACTGGAACAAATAATCCCAAAATTCATATGGATTTTGACCCTGAATGAAACTATGAAAGACCCTGAAATGCCAAAGCAATCCAGAGGAAAAAGAACAAAGCAGGAGGCATAACCCTCCCAGACTTAACACAATGCTACAAAGCTACATTAATCAAAACAGAATGATAGTGCCACAAAAACAGACACATAGATCAATGCAACAGAATAGAGAGCCCAGAAATAAACCCACACACCTATGGTCAATTAATCTACAACAAAGGAGGCAAGAATATACAGTGGAGAAAAGACAGTCTCTTCAATAAGTGGTGCTGGGAAAGCTGGACAGCTACATGTAAAACAGTGAGATTAGAACATTTCCTCACACCATATACAAAAATAAACTCAAAATGGACTAAAGACCTAACTGCAAGACCTGAAACCATAAAACTCCTAGAAGAGAACATAGAACACTCTTTGCCATAAATCATAGCAATATTTTTTGGATCCAACTTCTAAGGAAAAGAAATAAAAGCAAAATAAACAAACAGGACCTAATTAAACTTAAAAATCTTTTGCACAGCAAAGGAAACCACCAACAAAACAAAAAGCAACCTGCAGAATGAGAGAAAATATTTGCACATGATATGACGAACAAGGGTTTAATATTCAAAATATATAAACAGCTCATAAAACTCAATGTCAAAAAAACAAACAACCTGATTTAAAAATGGACAGAAGAAGTGAATAGACATTTTTCCAAAGAAAACATACAGATAGCCAACAGGCAGATGAAAAGATGCTCCAAATTTCTAATTATTAGAGAAATGCAAATCAAAACCACAATGAGGTATCACCTCATACCTGTCAGAATGGCCATCATCAAAAAGGCAACAAATAACAAAGGCTGGTGAGGACGTGGATAAAAGGGAACCCTTGTACACTGTTGGTGGAAATGTAAATTGGTGTAGTCACTATGGAAAATAGCATGAAGGTTCCTCAGAAAACTAAAACTAGAGCTACCATATGATCCAGCAATCCCACTGCTGGGCAAATATCAGGAAAAAATGAGAACTCTAATTTGAAAAGACACATACACCCCAATGTTCACAGCAGCAGTATTTAAAATAGCCAAGACATGGAAGCAACCTAAGTGTCCATCAACAGAGGAATGGATAAAGAAGATGTGGTACATATGTACAATGGAATATTACTCAGCCATAAAAATGAATGAAATTCTACCATTTGCAGTAATGTGGATGGCTCTTATGCTTAGTGAAATAAGTAAGTCAGACGGAGAAAGACAAATACTGTATGATATCATTTGTATGTGGAATCTAAAAAATAAAACAAATAAATGTATTATAGCAAAACGGAAGCAGACTCACAGATATAGAGAACAAACTAGTGTTTACCACTGGGGAGAGGGAAAGGGGGAGGGGCAAGATAAGGTAGGGGATTAAGAGGTATAAACTACTATGTGTAAAATAGATAAGCAACAAGGATATATTGTACAGCACAGGGAATTATAGCCATTACTTTGGAATAACTTTTTTTTTTTGGCCATGCTGCGCAGATTGCAGGATCTCAGTTCCCCAACCAGGGACTGAACCCGGGCTCCGGCAGTCAGAGCGCCGAGTCCTAACCACTGGGCTGCCAGGGAAGTCCCTGTAATAACTTTTAACAGAGTATAATCTGTAAAAATACTGAATCACTATGCTATACACCTGAAACTAATATAATATTGTAAACCAACTATACTGCAAAAAATAATTGGCCAGTGAAGTTCTTCACGTTAACAGGATAAAGGAGAAAAAAATCACATGATCATAAAATATTTCAATAAATTCAATACCTTTTCATGATTTTAAAAAATAACATTTGGCAAAGTAGGAATATCAGAGAATGTCCTTAATCTAATGAATGGTGTCTATAAAAGTCTGCTGCAAACCACATTAGAATGGTGAAACACTGGAAGCTTTCCATGTGAGATCGGGAATAAGACAAGGGTCCCTGTTATTAATACTACTATTCAAAGATGTCCTGGCCTCCTACCCCAAGCAGTGACGTAAGAAAAAGAAAATGAAAGATATGTTATAAAAGAAAAACAAAGTTATTAGTATTTGCATGTGATATGATTGTATACAAAGAAAATGCAAATAAATATATAGTTTAGAAAAGGTAGATACAAAATCAAAATATAAAGCTAATTTATTTGATTGCAACAGCAAAGAAATTATTTAAAGTAAAATACCGTTGGCACTCACGTAAAAAATAACAAATGCATGGGAATACATTAATGAGCTATGCAAGATTTCACTAAAAACCATAAAAATTACAGACAGAAGTAAAATAGGAAGGGGAATTCCCTGGTGGTTCAGTGGTTAGGACTCTGCACTTTCACTCCTAGTTGAGAGTATGGTATTGGGGGAGGGGGAATTGGATGAAGGTCTGAAGGTGGTCAAAAAGTACAAACCTCCAGTTCTAAGATAAATAAGTACTAGGGATGGAGTGCAGGACAAGATAAATATAAATAACAGTGCTGCATGTCATATACGAAAGCTGTTAACAAGAGTAAATCCTAAGAGTTCTCATCAGAAGGAAATATTTTTTCTATTTGTTTAATGTTGTATCTACATGAGATGATAGATGCTCACAAAACTTACTGTGGTCATCATTTCACGATGTGTGTAAGTCAGATCATTCTGTATTCCTTAAACTCATACAGTGCTGTACGTCAATTACATCTCAATAAAACCGGAAGAAAAATAAAAGAAGGATAAGGGATGTAGGCACGATAGATCCCAGTGGGCCTTGCACGCTATGCTAAGAAATTTAGATTTTATCCCAAGTGCGAAGAGAAGTCGTCAGATTGGTTTTTAGCAAGGAACTGACTATCTGATTTACATTTTTTAAGAGACCACTTGACTTCGTGTGGAGAACAGATTAGAGGCAGGCAAGAATGGTGGTGGTGTGATCTCAGGATAACGAGTTGTATTACAGTAAATATATTCAGATTTCATTTATGCTTTAAAAAGAAGAGATAGTATGTATTTCTGTATTGTTTAATTGTTTCCAGAAATTCTTCCTATTCGACATTGTTTGGGCAGAACCAACAAGGTGGCTGAATCCCAAAATCGTCATGAAATCAAGAAATTAAACCATGACGACTTGGAGAGCAAGCAGCTGAATGCAACAGAATGTGTTGCACTTGGAAAAAAGTGACGACTGACAACACAACCCCCGCTTGTGTCATTTCACTGAGACTCATCAGCTGAATAAGAGGTGAGATCCATCAACAAACTGGGTGACGATGACACCAGCTTGTCTCTCTTTGACAAGCACACCTTGGAACACGGTGACAATGAGCCAGCCTCGGGGTGGGGGTGACTTCCCTGGTCGCCAAGGCGGGGCATGAATGTCGTGGTTACCTTAACCTTTTCTATAAGTTGTACCAAAGCACCCACTTAAGTTCTTTCATTTCTACTATTCCTTACAATAAAATAATTTAGTAGCCCCTCCCCCCACCAAAAAAAAAAGAGTGGCAGTGGTGCTGGCCGCAGCAGGGGGCCCGATGGGAGACAGCAGAGCTGAGACGCAGGCTCCGCGCCACGGGCACTTCACCGATGGCAGAGGGGGGCTGGAGAGCCTCGGGGACAATCAAGGCTGCCAGGTCACTGGAGCCCCACGAGGATGATGACGAACCTGACCCCACTCTGCCGCCGCCGCCTACAGACATCGGTTCCTGGGGAAGCTCCATGGGGAAGGCAGAACAATCCATGGGACGCGTCCCCTCTGCCTTATCACAGCCATTTGGCTTCCATCCAGCACTGTTGTTCTGGTCTTTGTTTCATGGTCAAAACCTCCATTTCAATGAGTTTTATCTTTTGTTTACCTTTGTATAAACAAATGCATCCTAACTGTTTTATATCCGTCTTGAAATTTTAAATCATTTCCATTTTTTTGTTCTTCAACATGAGACTTTTAATTCACTTTCATACTCTATGGTGGTAGAAGTCAGAATAGTGGTTATCTCTATTGGGAAGAGGCAGGAAATAAAAAGTCAATTTGTAAATTATACTGTGTTGTAGAAGGTGATGAGTCGTATGGAAAAGAACAGCAGGAAGAGGATGGGCTGTTGGTGGCCTCAGGAAGAAGTAGGCCGAGAAGACGAGATCTGGGCAGACTCGAAGGAGATGAGAGCACATTCCAGGCAGGGAGAACAGACTGTGCAAAAGCCCTAAGTCAGTAGAAAACCGGGAACGTTGAGGGCACAGGCAAGAGGCCAGCGTGGCTGGCATGGAGTGAGCAAGAGAGCAGAGGAGGTAAGAGAGGCGATGGGGGATTCACAGATTAGAATGTGGGGACTTGCTGGCCATTACAAGGACCTCTGGCTTATATTCTGGGTGAGAATGGAGCCCTGAAGGGAATTAGGCAGGGGAGACGTGATCTGACTTCTATTTTGAAAGGCAGGATCAGCGTAGCCACCAGAGCTGCTGCGTGCTGGCAGGGGAGATGCTCCATCATCACCGTCGTCGCCATGCCCACCGCCACCATCCCCAGCACCAGCATCGCCCTCCCTCCAGCCCACGCTGTCAGAGCTCTCTGGGCTCTGTGCCGGCGGACTCCGTTCACGCACATGCAGGAACAGGGACCGGATCTCCCCCGCACTGGCTTGAAAGAATCCCCTAAACGCAGCCAAAAGTTATGAAACACAGGCTGTGAAGAAACTGGGCCTCGGGTGAGGGAGGACCGTCAGTGACCTCTGGGAGCTGAGACCCCAAAGAGGTGAGCCGTGCAGCTGCCCCAGCTTGCTGTCTACACGGACCGTCCGGACCGAGTCCAGCCGCCTCCCCGGGTCTCGGGGGTGGATCGCAGAGCGCACGCAGCCGGAGTTGGCGGGTGGAGGACTGGAGAGGACACAGCGGCACAGGGACAGAACCGTGCCCAAGGGCGGAGGGTCCACTAGCGGAAACTCGGAACTCGGGTGACATCATATACAGTACTCAGACGGATCTTGTCTCAATCGTGTGGAAAACTAAAAGCTGCTCTGCCCCCACCCAGAAAGTCTCAAGGCAAGACTCAAAAGGACCAAACTGTTTCCCAGGAAGTTAACAATATTAGATTTTTTGAAGTTCTGGAATATACCTAGGAAGAAAAGTACCCAGCACCCAAGGAAAAGGGTATGCTAAGATTCAGAAAAATCCAACCCATTAGGAGGAGACAGATCAATTGATAAAAGACATCCCAATTGGAAAGGAAGAAGTAAAACTTTATCTGCAGACAACATGATTGTCTATGTAGAAAACCGAATGCAATCTACACGAGTGAGGAGAACTAGTCAGTGAGTTTAGCAAGATCACAGGATAAAAGATATCAGAGGAGCTAACTCCACCTGCCCAAACGCTCAACTAATTGTTCTTGTCCCAGCACTTTTCTGCACTGATCTGAAACAAGTCCAGTCAGCCACAACATTGTTCTTTTACTGTGCCTAGGGTTTTTCTCTTCTTGTGCAAACTAAGTTTTTAATTTTAGTAGGAAACCAAGCCGATTGTGACAAGGATGTTGGGAAACCAGAAATCCGGTAGTAGGTGTATTTTCTGAAGAGAAACTGTGAGTCTTTCCTTTTTTAAAGACAGTCTGTTTCCTCTCCCTCTCTCTCCCGCTCTTTTTTTTTTTTTTTCCATGCCGCGTGGCTTACAGGATCTTAGTTCCCCAACCAGGGATGGAACCCGTGCCCCTTGCAGTGGAAGCACGGAGTCCTAAGCACTGGACTGTCAGGGAATTCCCTGTGATCAAGAGTCTCAAAAAAGAAATAGAAAAGTAAACATTTAGATCAATATTTCCAACTTTTGGAATATACTTTCAGGAAATAATCATTCATGGAAAGAATTACATACATGAATTCCACTGAATCGTTAACCATAGTAATGAAAAAATTGAAAACAACTTAAATGTTCAATGATTACATTATGGTGCATCTTATATACCTCCACTCAATAACATATTTTTGAAGAGTTTTTAGAATGTGGAAAAGCTAGTATGTTAAATGAAAAAAAGTCAGGAAAAAATTTAATGCTAACCTTAATGACTTCTACATTGCATACCGTTATACATTTACTGTGCAAGTGCAACTAAAAAAATCGTTCTAGAACGTTGACAGTATTTAGTGCTGGACATCGGGCTTTTCATTTTCCTAAACTGTCTTCAATTACCTTGTACTACTGGAATATCTGAATTCCAGAACCTTCCCTCCAACACGAGGACAAAGATAAAAAATCCAGAAATGCATTAGCTGAGAAGAAACTGTGACACAAAACAGTGGCCTAGTTTTATTTTCTGCAGTAATACACATTGAAGCATCCCACTCCTCGAGCCGCAGGGAAACAAAACAAGTGAACCAAGAGATACCAAGGGCCAGTACTGGCAAAAAATTAAACCCAAATAACAAAGTGGTGATTACTCAAGTTTGAATTCCCTAAGCCTTGCCTAGTAGGGGACACAAGGTTAGGCCTCAGCCCCCTTTCCTTCGCGTAGCCTTTAGGGAGGCGAGGGCCCAAGGTGCTGAATATTCCGAATCACCAGGGAAAGCTGATCGAGGGAGGAGCTGATGGAAATCTGGAAGAGCTCAAGGTCTTCAGCAGTCCACGTACTACAAGTGAGGGGAAAGGAAAATCAGGTTAAAGGGGAGATCGCTCATGTAGGTCCAGGGCACCAGCCCCCAGGCCCCTCCGTATACCAAGCCCGTCAGCGCCCCCATCGCAGCACTCTTAAGACAGAGATCAGATCCCAGCACCTGCCACCGACCCCACCCCACCCCACCCCCGCCCACGGCAGACTCTTCTAGAACTCACATATCTAGGGCATTGCCATTCACTCTATATTCCTTCCGAATCATGCCTTGGTCACGCTGGGCATCTGGGGTCAGAGCTCTGCGGGCCATGTGTGCCTCCAGCGGGGATCGGAAGAGCACTATGAGCTTGCTGGGGGAGACGTGGTTAAGGCACCATCCGCCACTGAATTTGCTGGTATCTCGGGCTTGCCCACACCTCAGAGGCCCGTTTTTGCCCCAGGATGAGACCGCCCGGAGCTGCCTCCCTAACCCTTCGGTCCTTCCCCACCCCCCAGGCTCCTCAGGCATTGACAATCCCCTTTCCTGCAGGGCTGCCCGCCCCTGCTGCCCCTGACTGCGCCCTGCGCTCCCCTCCGTCCCCTCCACAGGCGGCCGCCATGTACCCTGCCACCGCACCGCTGCCCCAGCCCAGGGAGGCTCCACGGAAAGGATACAACACCAGCCGTCTGCTTCCAGGCCCTACAGCCGCGAACGCTGCATCTCCACCAGCTCTTAGGGCACGTGGTGCCCGCCCACCCTGGGGACCTGCAGCAGCCGCTCCCGTCGCTGCTCCTCCTCTGCCAGGCCCACGGGGGGCTTCCGGGCGCCGAGGACCACCCTCGCCTTCAGGGCTACCCGACCGACTCTGGTAACCAGGAGTTCCGGAGCTCTGCTGGCCAACTCGGCCCCCTGCACCTACCGCGCCGCCATCCCCCGGGGCCTGCATGGCCGCTGTGCGTCCCTCTAAGAGCAGAGGAGAGCCTGAGCGCCTCACGAGGCCACGCCCCTTCTGCCCAAGGACGCCCAGGGCGCCTGCGCACACACCCCTGAGGTCGCCTCCCGGCACCCGATTGGCTGCCGCCCTGACCCCCACGGGCCGCCCCGGAGACCCCGTTGGGCTGCACGGACTCGGTTCTGCCGTGAAGCCCCGCTCCTTTCGCGCGCCCCGGATGCGCCTGCGCAGACTGGCCCCCCCGGCGGGGCCTGGGCGGCGTGGAGCGGGTGCCGAGTGCCCACGGAGTCACCACCGAGACAGGAATGACGCCTTTCCACTCCCAAGGCCTTGAACCGTCTCCCAAACCATCTGCCCCAGGCAATAAGGGCCACCCACCCACCCCCATAGCCCCCCGACCCTCCCCCCGGTAAAGCCCAGAGTAAACCACAAACAGCAGGGGAAGCGTAGGACCTCCAAGCAGCGGGGTCTCCGCTGAGTGGGGAGGTCAGGGCTGGTGGGTGTCTCCACTGACCCCATCATGGAGGCGCCACCCGCATGACCTCGTCCAGACCCTATTACCTCCCAAAGGCCCGCCTCCAAAGTCCATCCCATGGGGGGGTTAGGGCTTCCATGGGTGAACCGGGGGAGGGGAGGGGGAGGGGCAGGGACTGGACGCTCCGGCCATAGGCCAGCACTGCTCAGCTAACCCGGGCTAGGTTCCCGTGAGTATTCTTAGCGGGGCGCCACTGACTTACCTGACCGAACACAGAAACAGCATCTTTCCTGACGGAGAGATGATCCACCTCAGCTGTCCTGAGAGATGCGCCAGCCAAGGCCTCACAGGTCCCCCAGCTGCGGGCCGGGACGCAAACGGGGAAACGAAGATTCTGTGGGTTAACGCCAGTCAACCCCAAGCGCCCTGAGGACGCGCCTGGAATCAAAGGAGCTGTGGCGGTGACACCCGCTGTGGTGATGGATGCTAATTCTACTTTCACTCCACCTCCTCTCGGGTGCCCCTCCCCCTCCTCGTGCTCCCTGCTGTCCTTGCCAGTGGTGTGGACCCTCCTGCCCCTGGGCCGGCCCGGTCCCTCGCGTCCCAGGGCCAGGAGGTGACACGGGCCGGTCTGGCTTCCTCTCGGCTGTTTCCAGGCCACTCCTCCACCTGCTGGGCTGGTTACCGTCCTTCCGCAGCCCTGCCCTCGGCCCCAGAGGCTGCCCCGAGGTGGACGCTCACTCAATAGGCGCCCTCGCCCGGGCGGCCAGTGCTGCACTGGTGAAGCTTTAACAACGGCTCTCCAGATGCAGCAGGGGCGCTGCATCTGCTGATCTCCACGCTGTACCCACTCCCACCACAGCCGACTGACTGCAGGCCGCCAACACGACGTCACTGAGTGCCTGGCCGCAAAGACACGCTCCTGCTCGGCTGTCGCCAGCAGGTCCAAGGTGGCCCAGCACACCCCCAGGGCCGCACCGTGCGTCCCAGCACACACGGACACTCTGCTAGTACTCACACGGAAACCGTGTCACTGTGACTCACAGGAAGAGCACCCAGAAGCAGACTTCCATCTCGCTTTGCCCCCCACATCACACGTGAGGGCAACTAGCTGGCCACGCCTGGACCTCGCCCAGGACGCTAGTTCCAAAGGGGCCGGGGAAACGCAGCTCTCATTTCTCCAGCGCGTGTGGTAGAAGAGGCCTCACCGGACCGAGGTTGGAGTACGTGGCAAGGGGCCAAGCCACGGAACCCACCAGAGTCCTCCCTCTGGCTACTCGACATCTGCACCTGTGCTTTCTTTTTTAAGTATTTTTTCAGTTTGTTTGTTTATTTCTTTATTGGCTGCGTTGGGTCTTCGTTGCTGTGCGTGGGCTCAGTGGTTGTGGCTCACGGGCTGTAGCACGCAGGCTCAGTAGTGGTGGCGCACGGGCTTAGTTGCTCCGCGGCATGTGGGACTTAGTTGCGGCGTGCAGACTCCTTAGTTGTGGCATACGAACTCCTCAGTTGCGGCATATGGGATCCAGTTCCCCGACCAGGGATGGAACTGCATTGGGAACTCGCAGTCTTACCCACTGGACCACCAGGGAAGTACCCCCAATGAGTTAGTTTTTCTTGTTGTTTTTTAATGCATTTATTTATTTATTTGGTTGTGCTGGGTCTTAGTTGTGGCTCGCGGGTTCCTTGACTGTGGCAGGCGGGCTCTGTAGTTGTGGCACGTGGGCTCCTTAGTGGTGGCAGGCAGGCTCCTTAGTTGCAGCTCACAGGCTTCTTAGTTGTGGCATGCGAACTCTTAGTTGTGGCATGCACATGGGATCTTGTTCCCTGACCAGGGATCGAACCCAGGCCCCCTGCATTGGGAGCATGGAGTCTTAACCACTGCACCATCAGGGAAGTCCCCCAATCAGTTTTATCAGTAATAAAGCTGGTATTTAGGTTGAAAAACATGTCAAGGGAGATGTGTCAAAGGCTGCAGATGGTAAACTAGACCTATTTGAAAGGAGTGGAAAAGGACAGGCGGCAGGTGTGAGTGGATGGTGTCAGTGAACTCCTTGCAGAGGAAATGATTCGCGTGGTCCAATTTGTAAAGCCACATACTTTTTTCGGGAGAAAGCAGAGAGTACAGAAGTGATTACAATTCACACCAGACTAACATATAAACACGAGGAAAGGAGAGCAGGCCAGCTTCTCTGAATAATGGGCAGTAGGGAGCCGGACTAGGGAGGCCGAGCCGTGGTCTTGTACAAAAGCCAGGTGGGAATTAACGCCTCACAGTCACTTACGGAAGACTCAATGAGCTCTCTGTCCCACGTTTCCCTGTGGGAGTTGCAAAGCGGGAGCCGTGAGCAGACATTCTCATAGTTTTTTAGTTTTAGGTTTAGCAAATAGGTTTTAATCATCATCACTGGGGGAAAAAAAAAACCATCAGTGCAGAATTGGACTCACGTGGGTAGGTAGTGAGTAGGCGTGGACACTGGTTGGACATGTGCGGGAAAAGCCCAGAGAACGTACTGAGCAAGGGTCTAGCTTGTTGGCTTCTGCTGTCGTCCATATCACAAGAGGAAACTCATGAATTAACCAGCCCCACCTGAGGGTCTGAAACAAGGGCAGAAGGAGGGTCAGTGGGACGTCTAGGGGGCTCTGACTCCCGCCTCCGCGAAAAATACCTGATGGACAGCCTCATACATACCCACTAAGGGGACCAGTGGCAAGTTCCCAGGAGCAGAATTGCTGGGCTTTAGGGATGGGCAGACGTCACTGGATTCAGTCACGCCACGCTGCTCTCTGCTATGGCTGTACCCGTCTCCACTCCTACTATAGCCTTGCGACCTTTGGGGATTTCCTTTTCTGTAACTAGCCTATTCATATCGTTCGGCCATTTCCAAAAAAATTGGAATTGCTCTTATCTTCTTGATGACCAGCAGGATATGTTAAAAATATATTCTTTTTTTTAATGAATTAATTTATTTTTGGCTGCGTTGGGTCTTCGTTGCTGCGCACGGGCTTTCTCTAGTTGCGGCGAGCGGGGGCTACTCTTCATTGTGGTGTGCGGGCTTCTCACTGTGGTGGTTTCTCCTGTTGCGGAGCACGGGCCCTAGGCACAAGGGCTTCAGTAGTTGTGGCTCGCGGGCTTCAGTAGTTGTGACACGCAGGCTCAGTAGTTGTGGCGCACGGGCTTAGTTGCTCCGCGGCACGTGGGATCTTCCGGACCAGGGCTCGAACCCGTGTCCCCTGCATTGGCTGGCGGATTCTTAACCACTGCGCCACCAGGGAAGCCCCCAAATCTCTTCTTAATACTTGAGTCTTCGCTCCTTTGTGGTATCCTTTTCCTAATATATACTCATAGTTCCTGGGCCTGGGTTTAATATTTCTGATCCTTCATCCTCATATATATCTGAGGATGTCAGATAACACCCAGTAACTGATACTGTGGGGCACCTTGGAAAGATTGAATATGGAATTATTTCTGTCCACTGTGGGAGGAGAAGGAGACAAAGCTGTAGATGCTGTGTTAACAGGATGTCCAGTATCACATGCAATAGATGTATGTTTCTTTTCAAATGTATTGCAAATTGTTTGCCAAAAAGAATTACATCAATTCACACTGTCACCAATATAGTCTACCCATTGACTACAACCTAGTCAGCACTGGCTGTTCATTTTAGTACATCTAATTTACTAGTTATAAAATGGTATTCACTTGCTATTTTAATTATCATTTTATAAGTAACTTGTGGGATTGAATATTTTGCCATATGTACTACTTTTCTTTCCTCTGCTAACAAATTTTCTATTTGTTTGCTTTCCTAATTTTTGTCTATGTGTAATCTTGCTTTGTGATGGAAATCTTCAAACGTTAAATTTTTGTGAGTAAAAGAAAAAAATCCCGGGTCTTCCAAGCCATGAACATGATACATTTCTCCATTAATATAGGTTTTAAGTTCTCTTGTTAATAGGTTTTAGTTTTCACTGTAAATGTTTTGCACGTGTTTTATTAAATGCATCACTAAGTATTTCATGTTTTAGGATACTATTATAAATTATAGTGACTTTTAAATTTCACGTTTCTTTCTTTGTAGATTGCTTAGGATTTTCTACAGACACAAACATGTCATCTCTGAATAAAGATAATTCTATTTTTTCCAATCTGTATAACTTTTATTTTTCTTTCTTGTCTAGTGCACTGCCTAGGATTTCCAGGACAATACTTAAAAGTGGTGAACATCCATGCCTTACTCTCAAGTTCAGGGGTGGGGAAGTATATTTTCCTCCATTATCATTTTAGCTGTAGGATTTTTGTAGATTGCCTTTATCAGATTAAGAAAGTTTCTTTCTAGTCCTAGTTTTCTGAGAGTTTTTATCATAGTGGTTGTTGAATGTTGTCAAATGCTTTTTCTGCATCTATTGAAATGATCACATGGTTTTTCTCCTTTATTTTGTTAATATGATGAATAACTCTTGATTGATTTTTCAATGCAAAACCAGTCTTTCATTCTTTGGATAAATCTCACTTGGTCGTAATGTATCGTCCTCTTTATATATTGCTGGATTAAACTTGCTCATATTTAACTAAGTTTTTTGTGTGTAAGTTACTGAAGGATATTGGTCTATGGTTTTCTTTTCGTGCAATGTCTTCATCTGGTTTGGGTATTTTGTAATGCTGGCCTCATAAAATGACTTGAGAAGTGTTTCCCCTCCTCTACTTTCTGAAAGAGTTTGTATAGGATTGGTAATATTTCTTCTCTAAGTATTTCATAGTATTCACTAGTAAAGTCATATGGGCCTGGAGTTTTCTGTTCCATTTCTTTCATAGATTTAGGGATATTCAGGTTTCCCACTTCTTCTTGAGTTAGTTTTGGTGATTTGTGTCATTCAAGGAATTTGTCCATCTCATCTAAATTGGCAAATTTATTCACAAACGTTTTCCCTAACATTCCCTGGTTACAGTTTTTTATCAGTTTTATTGGTATTTTCAAAAGCTTTCTGTTTCATGGATTTTTCTCTATCATTTATTTGCTCATTTTACATTTTATTCATATCTGCTCTTATCTTCATTATTTCTTTCCTACTGCTTATTTAGGTGCAATTAATCAAAATTTGCTCTTCTATGTCTGATTTTCTGCAGTATCGTTCTGTTACTTAAGATAAGTTTCCTCTTGATTGCTACTTTACTTCTTTCTTTTCTGTGAGTTTTGTTTCATACATTTTGAAGCTCTGTTATTATGACTTCTTCATGAAATAACCCCTTTATCATTAGCAAATGTCCTCCATCCCATCATATTCCTTATCGTAAGGTCTACTCTGCCTGCTATTAATAGAGCTACTCAAACTCTCTTATTATTCGAGTTTGCACGGTATGTCTTCATCCATCGTTTTACTGTTACCAGACCTATATCTTTATGTTTAAAGTGGGTTTCTTATGCTTAGCATATGTTTTGTTTTGCCTTTTTATCCACTTTGACACTCTCTGCTTTTTTTTTTATTTAATAAATGTTTTATTGACATATAAGTACACAGATCACTACTTTAAATGATGAACATTTAGAAAGAAAATGCACCCCATGTAACCATAAAGAAATTAATATCCCTAGACCCTCTCAAAAAACTCCCATCTACTCTTTTTTTTTATTTTTTGCTTTATAACAAATTTAATCAGTTATACATATACATATGTTCCCATATCCCCTCCCTTTTGCGTCTCCCTCCCACCCTCCCTATCCCACCCCTCCAGGCGGTCACAAAGCACCGAGCTGATCTCCCTGTGCTATGCGGCTGCTTCCCACTAGCTATCTACCTTACGTTTGGTAGTGTATATATGTCCATGCCGCTCTTTCACTTTGTCACAGCTTACCCTTCCCCCTCCCCATATCCTCAAGTCCATTCTCTAGTAGGTCTGTGTCTGTATTCCTGTCTTACCCCTATGTTCTTCATGACATTTTTTTTTCTTAAATTCCGTATATATGTGTCAGCATACAGTATTTGTCTTTCTCTTTCTGACTTACTTCACTCTGTATGACAGACTCTAGGTCCATCCACCTCATTACAAATAGCTCAATTTCGTTTCTTTTTATGGCTGAGTAATATTCCGTTGTATATATGTACCACATCTTCTTTACCCATTCATCCGATGATGGACACTTAGGTTGTTTCCATCTCCGGGCTATTGTAAATAGGGCTGCTATGAACATTTTGGTACATGTCTCTTTTTGAATTATGGTTTTCTCGGGGTATATGCCCAGTAGTGGGATTGCTGGGTCATATGGTAGTTCTATTTTTAGTTTTTTAAGGAACCTCCATACCGTTCTCCATAGTGGCTGTACCAATTCACATTCCCACCAGCAGTGCAAGAGTGTTCCTTTTTTTCCACACCCTCTCCAGCATTTATTGTTTGATGATGGCCATTCTGACTGGTGTGAGATGATATCTCATTGTAGTTTTGATTTGCATTTCTCTAATGAGTAAAGATGTTGAGCATCCTTTCATGTACTTTGACACTCTCTGCTTTTTAACTGAAGCATTTTCTTAACTGAAGACCATTTACCATTAATGTAGCTAGTGATATGGCTCAGTTTAAATGTACCATCCTGTACTTTATTTTCTGTTTGTCCCATGTGTTCTATGTTCCTCGTTCTATCTTTTCATGACTTCTTTTAGGTTGAATAATTTTTAGAATTCCATTTTATCCTCACTATATCTTCTTTTAGAGCTAGGGTTTCTGATACGCATTTTACCTTATTATTGACTACCTTCAACTGGTTTAAAATCATTCCACGTATCATGTAAGAACATTACAACAATATACTTCCAATTACCCACTCATGTCCTTTGTACTATTGTTGTCATACATTTCATGTCTACATTGGTTATAAACCGCACACTATGCTGTTAATATTTTTGCTTAAACAGTTTACTATGATTGAAAGAGATATTAAAATGAGAAAAATTTATATTTACCTACATATTTTCCATTTCTGGAACTCGTCATTCATTCACGTAGATCCAAATTCCCATCTGGTGTCATCCTTCCTTGAGGAGAACTCTCTTTAACATTTCTTGTAGTGCAGGTTTTCTGCTGACAATAATTCAGCTTTTATATGTCTGAAAGAAGTCTTTAATTTGCTTTCTTCTCTATTGTGGCAAAATTGACACACCATAAAATAAACCATTTTAAAGTAAACAATTTAGTGGCATTTAGTACATTCACATGTAAAAGGATTGCCAAGTACTGAGAAGAAGAGCAGCTGGAGAAGTTAGCCTTGGATAGAAGGGCAGAGCCCTCTTCCGCCAAGGCAGGAAATAGGCAAGGATGCTTGCTGCTGTAGGTAGGTCTGAAGATGTGACATGGGACAAGATGCTGACGAACGAAACTCTTGTCTGATGATCAGAGAGGAAAGGAGAGGGCATATCACAGAGGGTCTGCTAGCCCATGAGGAGGACTTTGGCTTTGACTCTGAGTGAGATGGGAGGCACTGAAAGGTTCAGCGCAAGAGAAGGAGAGACCTGATCTTGATCTCATCACTGGTCCTGAGTAGGGGTTCTGTTGGGTTGGTGATGGGACAATTTCAGGTAATTACAAGGCGCAGGGCCACTTACTCAGGTAGAAGTTTCTGAGGGACTGACTTTGATATTCTCATAGGCTGTGCGTGCACTGTGACTTCAAGGTCTGTGCACCTCCTCTTGGTGTGAGGGCTGGTGGGGTTTCCATTCTCCTGGCCTCTACTTTACCGCTGGTCTCCTGAGCCTAATTTCATTCTTCCAATTCTGAGTTTTATTCCCTTAAGCCTGAAACCTGCCTTCTTTGTCTCTGTCCCTCACCACCACTCCCTTTTGTAAATTGAAACTCCAAACTTAAAACCCTCATCTGACTCTGAGCTGGACTCTACAGGTGCAAGTTTCTGGGCGTGGTTTCATGCAGCTGGGGAATGGGACACAGGAGTTGAGGCATTTGCCCTTCACCGTCTTTCTGCTGGTCTACACAGTGGCCGTGGCTGGGAACTTCTGACTCCACACTCCCATGTATTTCTTCCTGGCCAACCTCTCGCTGCTGGATACTGCCTATATCTCCAACACGGTGCCTCAGGTTCTAGTTCATCTGCTGGCACCAGTGCGGGTCATGCCTTGTCATGCTTGTCTTACCCAGATATTCTTTCTCTACTTCCTGGCTCCCTGGGAGTGCTTCCCGCTCACAGCCATGGCCTATGACCACTACACAGCCATCTGCCAGCCACTGCACTACCTAGTCCTCGTGGGCCAAAGGACTCGGACAGGACTGGCTTCAATCTCCTGCCTGCTTGCTTTGGCCAATGCACTCACCCACACCATTCTTGCAGCTCTCCTCAAGCGCTGTGGACCCCGCCTTATCACCCACTTCTTTTGTGACCTCCCTCCACTGCTCAGACTCTCTTGCTCCACCACGTGGGCCAATGAACTTGCCCTGTTCTTCAGTTTTCTGGTGGCTCTTGCACCTTGTGCCCTGGTTGTGATCTCCTATATACATGTTGTCGCTGCGGTTTTCAGGATTCACTCTGCCGAGGGCCGAAGAAAAGCCTTTTCTGCCCGTGGCGCTCACATCACCATGGTCTGCATTTTCTACATCACTCCAGTCCTCTGCTGCATCCTTCCCAGCTCTGCACACTCTGGCTTGAGAGACCGGGTTCTTTCTGTGCTGTATGTGGTCCCCGCTCCTATGCTCAACCCCATCGTCTACGGCATATGCGAAACAAGGCCACACTCCTCCACAGTGCGGCTGGCACATACCTGATGCTTTGGGAGTGAATCCAACTACATAGGATTCTGAAATTTAGCGTAGATGGTCCATTTGGTGAATCTTATTTTGTGTGCCAGGCTTTCCTCCATTCCAGCAAAGATCAAATATTTCTGTTGCATTTTTTTATTCTAAAACATTGTTTTTTTTTGTATTTATAGAAATAAAACATGGTCATCGGATAAGTTGTGCAGTTACAGAAGCTCATAAAATGACACACAAAAAATACCCTTCACAATCTCACCGCCTACAGAGAACCACTGTGAACATTTTCATGGTTTCCTTCAGGTTTCTTTTTGAACTACCAATGTATGTGCATGTGCATTTAAAGCAGGGAAACAAAACTGGAATCACTGTGTATTTACAGTTCTGGACGCTTAGAGATTTTTTATTTTTTTCAACTACAATATATGCTTATTATAAAATCATTTAGGTAGTCATTTCTCCAAAGAAGACATGCAGATGGCCAACAGGCCCATGAAAAGATGCTCAATATCGCTAATTACTAGAGAAATGCAAATCAAAACTACAATGAGGTATCACCTCACACCAGTCAGAATGGCCATCATTAAAAAGTCTACAAATAATAGGGACTTCCCCAGTGGCGCAGTGGTTGAGAATCCACCTGCCAATGCAGGGGACACAGGTTCAATCACTGGTCTGGAAAGATCCCACATGCCACAGAGCAACCAAGCCCGTGAACCACAACTACTGAGCCCGCGTGCCACAACTACTGAAGCCTGTGCGCCTAAAGCCCGTGCTCCACAACAAGAGAAGCCACCGCAATGAGACGCCCGCGCACCGCAACGAAGAGTAGCCCCCAACAGCCGCAACTAGAGAAAGCCCACGCACAGCCATGGAGACCCAACGCAGCAAAAAATAAAAACAGAGTCTACAAATAATAAATGCTGGAGAGGGTGTGGAGAAAAAGGAACCCTCCTACACTGTTGGTGGGAATGTAAATTGGTGCAGCCACTATGGAGAACAGTATGGAGGTTCCTTAAAAAACTAAAAATCGAACTACCATATGATCCAGCAATCCCACTCCTGGGCATATATCCAGGCAAAACTATGATTCAAAAAGATACATGCACCCCTATGTTCAGAGCAGCACTGTTCACAGTAGCCAAGACATGGAAACAACCTAAATGTCCATTGACAGATAAACAGATAAAGAAGATGTGGTAATATATACAATGGAATATTACTCAGCCATAAAAAATGAAATAATGTCGTTTGCAGCAACATGGATGGACCTACAGATTAGCATACTAAGTGAAGTAACACAGAGAAAGACAAATATCATATGATATCACTTATATGTGGAGTCTTTTAAAAAATGATATAAATGAACTTATTTACAAAACAGAAATGGACTCACAGCCATAAAAAACAAACTTATGGTTACCAAAGAGGATAGCAGAGGGAGAGGGGGAGAGATAAATTAGGAGTTTGGGATTAACATATACACACTACTATATATAAAATACATAAACAACAAGGACCTACTGTATAGCACAGGGAACTATATTCAATATCTTATAATAACCTAAAGTGGAAAAGAACCTGAAAAAGAATATATATATATATATATATATATATGTGTGTGTGTGTGTGTGTGTGTGTGTGTGTGTGTGTAATGGAATCACTTTGCTATACACCTGAAACGAATACAACACTGTAAATGAACTATACTTCAATTTTTTTAATGGTTAAAAAAATCTAATGAAATAAAATCCTTTATGCTTTACATAAAGGTGCATTACTAGAAAGTTAAAATTTCTCATAGGGGGCTTCCCTGGTGGCACAGTGGTTGAGAGTCCGCCTGCCAATGCAGTGGACATGGGTATGAGCCCTGGTCTGGGAAGATCCCACATGCCACGGAGCAACTAAGCCCATGTGCCACAACTGCTGAGCCTGCGCTCTAGAGCCCACAAGCCACAAGTACTGAGCCCGCGCGCCTAGAGCCCATGCTCTGCAACAAGAGAAACCACCGCAATAAGCCCGTGCACCGCAACGAAGAGTGGCCCCTGCTTATGCAACACACAGCAACGAAGACCAAACGCAGCCAAAATTAAATAAATTAATTAAAATTTTTATTCTCATAATGTCTCTGTACTAACCACTATGAGCAGTTTTATGGGTATCCTTCTAGATTTTTTCCTATGATATGCTAACCTGCATTTACAGTTTTTTTTTACATAAATAAGATCATATCAAGTACCAATTTGGCTGTTTATAATTCTTATTCCATGAATGCCATGTTCTTGTCATTTGTACAATTCCCTATTGGATTGTTTGTCTTTTATGTATTGATTTCCAGGAGTTTTTTAGGGCTTTTTTTTTTTACATTTTAAAGATATCTTCTTTAGTTTACTATTTGTATCACTGATTTTTTTCCTAACTTGTTTGTCTTTTCATCTTATTTATGGTGTTTTGTTCCATAACAGAGTTTAACATTTTCGTATAATTAGATATTGATTTTATTTTTTTGCCTTCTGCACTTTGTATCCTGCCTTTTTTACTATGTGATTTATAAAGAATTATCCCAATTGAGTCCCAATTTGATGCTCTCACGGTGTTTTCTTCCATAAATACGTTTCACATTTCTTTGTGTTCAGACATTGATTCATATTTATTCATGTATGGCTTCTGGGTTTTGTATCATGCATAATTGTCTTCCTCAATGTTTTCTCCTTTCATTTTTATGGTTTCATATTTTCTACTTAATTGTATGCTTTCATTTTTTCCCATTTCAAGTTTAATTCTTTTGGAAATTAATTTTTCTGTAAAAAGTAAAGTCTAGACCAGCTTTCTTCTGACTTGTGTAATCCAAGTAATTTCACCATTGCTCTTTATGTACTCTTTCAATTTCGGTTTCACTCTGACTTCTGACTCTTAATTTTACATTTTCTCTCCAGTCACATCTCTGGCTTGGTCCCTTAGACACAACTGCTGGCATCCTGGCTGATAAACCCTACCTTCCCGTGAGAATATGGAACTTGTTTTTTATTTTGGACATCAATTTTGCAGACACATATCTTGGCCTTTCTCCACATAGCCTTCACCCTACTACATGGTAGAGTAATGTTCCCTCATTCCCTAACCAGGTAATATGCTGTAATTACAGAGGCCTGGATAAATATGTCATGTGGGAATGCATAGTTCTTGCAAAGTTATGAACTCAACCTGAAAACCCTCTCATCACTAAAACTAGGACCGTGTATATTTACACATGTGTGTATGCAACCCTTTTAAGCAAAATATTCACAACAATATTATTTATAATAGTATAAAATAGAAAAACTCAAATGTTCAAGTATCCCCAACTCAACAGTCCTCTAATCCACTGATGCGTTAATCTCCTCTCTCTCATCCCCTTCTTGTCCTCACGTTTCTCCCTGCATCCTTGGGAAGGCAACTTAAGCTGAACCAATCAAATGTCTGTCTGTCTTCCTCTGTCTCTTTCTTCTCCCTCCCCAAGCCCAACTTTCTGTACTGAATCCTTCAGGTCACTTCTTCAGAGAGGCCATCCCAGATCACTCAACCCAAATTAGCTAGAAGAACAAATTGCAAGAATAAACAAAGATGGGGGTTAAAATTTGGTGACGATGACATTTCAACTCAGTGGAGAAATACGGATTATTCAATAAATAGCGTTCCAACACCTGACTAACCTTTGGGGGCAAAACAAAATTAGATCAATGTCATTTTTTGCACCCAAATAAATTCCTAGTGGATTAAAATTTTAAAGTACTAGAAGACGTTATGAGTGACAAACTTTACACTTTTACAGTGGGTAAGGTTTCTATTGGACATAAACTACAGAAATCATAATGAAAAGATCGATCACTTAAATACATTTTAGAAGTTTTTTAAAACCTTCTATATAGAAAAGAACTATGACCAAAGTTAGATTGAAAATGTCCTGCTTGGTGTGCATTATGGGCAGAATTGTATCCCCCTTAATTCGTATGTTGAAATCCTATTCTCTAATGTGACAGTATTTGGCGATAGGGACTTTAAAGAGGTAATTAAGGTTATATTTATCAGGTCATAAGTGTGGGTACCTAATCCAATAGGTCTGGTGTCCTTATAAGAAGAGAAACAAGACACCAAAGACCTCTCTCTCTCTCTCTCACTACACACACACACACACACACACACACACACACACAAAGGACACGTGAGGACACAGCGAGAAGGTGTCTGTCTATAAATCAAGGAGGAAGCCTCATCAGAAACCAACCTGCTGGCACCTTGATCTTGGACTTCAAGTCTCCAGAACTATGAGAAAACAAATTTCTACTTTTTAAGCCACCTAGTCTGTGGTATTTTATTATGGCAGGCGAAGCTGACAAATAGAGGGTAGGACGTAAGAAAATGGACACTTTCATACACAATTCGTTGGAGTTAAATTGATGCAAACTTTTTGGAGGGCAACTTGGTAATACATATTAAACACTTTAAAAAGAGATTACTCTTTGACCCAACAACCCTCCTTCTAAAATCCTATTGTACATAATGTGTTACACAAAAACAAATGTACCAGGGTATTAATTTCGGCATGGTTTATAATACTGAAAAATTATAAATAGCCTAAAGGCCTATGTACAAGAGATTGGTTAAAATAACTATGGTATACACATTCTGTGGAACATTATACAGCTATTAAAAATAATGTGGAAGGCACAGGCTTCTCCATATCCACTATATGGCCCACTTCTGGGCCAATTTTGGGTGCCCTGTCTGGAAAGGGATGGTCCTTCTCCTTTTCCCTTTCCTCCAGCTGCCCCTTGCAGTCCCTCCCCTCCTTTGACTCATTTGTCTCCTTTTCTACCACAGTATGAGTTGATCAGCCAGGAGCTAATCCCTTAACAAGAAAAGAGGTCAATTTCTCCCTTGAAGTAATTAAAGGAGGGCCAAGTCCTCAGACCACAGTAGTTAAATAAATAAAAGTATGATTCCCCCAATTCATTAATAGTCAAGACTTTGCTATTGCAAGTGAAAAAAAGTAGAACAGAAACAATCAAAAATATCCACATTGGCTTAAGCCACTGCGAGAATTTCTGGGTCTGTATAACTGAAAGGTACACAGGTAGTTCCTGTCTTCAGGCATGGCTGGATCCAGGATTTGGTGCTCTGAGATGTGTCTTCTTCTTGCTCTAGCTTCCCCTCTGTCCATTGCCAGCCTGCCTCCCCTGCAGCCCCAAAAGTGTCACTGGTTGGATGGGATCACCACGGCCGCAGGAAAGCAGTGCTCCGATTGGCCAGGCCTGAGCCACATGCCCACCCCCGGAATCAGAGGTGACATCAACTCTATCAGAACCATAATGGCCGAGAGAAAAGGAAAGGGGAGATTTTCTAGCGTGACATGACGATACCAGTACCAAGAGAAGGGAAACGGATGCTGGGTGACAAAACCCATAGATGTCCTCTACAGTGGTGCAGACTTTTCATCAAATTCATAATCCATTTCCAATGTTTTAAAGGAACAAGACTAGGAAAGATTATTCCTTAATCTAATAGAACAGTATTTTTATTTTCCCAAAATAAAAATACTTATGTCAAAAGTAATACATACGTGATGAAAATACTTAAACAATACATACGTGTGAAATTTACAAGGTGGAAGTTTCTTTCCCTAACGCTAATGTCTGGAGATGAGCATTCCTGACAGTGGAGGGGGCTCACTCTAGGTAGTTACTATGCATATCCCCGCACTTTCACACGGTGGCAGCACACTGTGAGAAGAGAACATACCATACCACGCAGAGATTCTCAACTTGTTTTCATCTTTCTTAGTACCCAGCTATCTACCTTGCTCTTTCTCTAACTGCCACACGGTTTTCCACTAGGATGGGCTTACTGTAATTCACTGAATCTTTACTCAGTTGAAGTTTTTTTACTCAATGCTAGAGTTAACATTCTGGTTAACTCTGCCTTGTTGGCATATGCAAGACTTTCTCTATGATAGATTCCCAAAGGCGGGCCAAAGGGTAAAAACAGCTTCAACTTCAATATAAAATGCCAAATAAATGTCCCGATAGATTTACTAACACTCCAACTGATGAAGTATAAGAGTCTTTGTTTCTAACAAATATTGGAGGTTGTTAATTAGTTAAATTATTCCTACACTAAAACCTGCCCTGTTCTCACCAAAAGGAAGACTTGAAAGGATCAAATTGGTTCCAAGTAACTTAACAGAGTCCCAGAAACAAGCTCAAGAATATGTTTGGGAACACAAATATCCAGCATCCAAGGTAAAATTTCACAGTGTCTGGCATCCAATATAAAATCACCAGGCATGAAAGCAGCAGGAAAATCCAATCCCATTAGGAGAGAAATCAATCACAAATAGGCATCCCAACAGGAAAGGAAAAGTAAGACTACCTTATCTTCAGACCACCTGATCGTGTATGTAGAAAATATGATGTAATTCACAGAAGAGCTACTAAAACTATAAGCAAATTTAGCGAGGTTGCAGGAAACACTATCCGTTAGAGGGGGCTAACTCCTCCCCCAAAGACTTAATTGTCCCAAAACTTTTCTTCACTCGTCTGAAACAAGGTCAGTAGACCACAAAGGTCCAGTTCCAGTGTTTCTGGGTTGTTTGATCTTCTCCTGCAAACTAAGCTTTTTATTTTGGCAGGAATCAGACCTACTGGTACAAGGTGGTGGGCAAACTGGAATTCTGGTGGGAGGGCACACTTTCTGAGCAGCAACCATGTACCGTACACCAACGGCCTTAAAAAATCAATAGAAAAGTGAACTCTTACCTCAGTACTTCTACCCATTGAAATCGACCTTGGGGACATAACCAGCCAGGCAAATACTTACACAGAAGAATTCCACTGACTCGTTACTTACAATAGGGATAAACAGAAACGTATTAAATGTTTAACACTTATAGTTCTTCTTTTATGCAACGAAGTACATGTTTTTGAAGGAATTTTAGGGGAAAAAAAGCTCCTATGTTAAGTGAAAATAATTCAGGAAAAAAATTAACCATGAACTTGCAAAAATTACATTATATTATTGTTATATGTAAATGAAAGTATACAACTAAGAAGATATCCCAGAATACTGGTAGTAGTTAACGCTGAATGACAGGACATAGTGCATTTTAATGTGCTTCCACTTCCTAAACTGTCTTCAGTTACCTTGTACTACTAGAATATCTGAAGCCCAGAACCTTCCCTTGGAACCAAGGACAAAGCAAGAAACCGTGGAGGCGCAGTACCTGAAAGTATACTCAGACACGGAATAGTAGTTCAGTTTTATTTTCTGCCGTAACAAACATTTCAGCACCCTCCTCCTCCAGCAACAGGGAAGCAACAGGGAAACAACAGGGCCAAGATCTTGTGCCCAAGACCAATGCAAGCAAACAAATAGGGCCCCATAATGAAGTGGCAACTAGTATAGGAGTCAACGCCCTGGGGAGGGACGCCCTGCCTAGGAAGAGACGCTAGGTGAGTCCTACGCCCCCTCTCCTGGCCCGGGCTTAGTGGAAACACGGGACACAAAGTGCTGCATGGTCCGAACCAACGGGGAAGGCTGGGTGAGACCGGAGGTGATGGAAATCTGGAGTCGGCCAGGGTCCTCAGCACTCATTGGGCTAAAAGGGAGAGAGCAAAAGAAAACCAGGGTAAACATGGTAACTGTGAGTGGAACGCTCTGCCCCTCAGCGGGGGGCAGGCTCGGCGCGCAAGTCCACGTCCTCACACCTCGCCTCTGGGGTCTCCAACTCACTCTTAGAACGAGCCCGGCCACCGGCCCCCGGCCAGCGCCCCCCACCGGGGCCCCTCGGAGAACACACACGGCGACGGTGCTGCTGCTCACCGCGAGCTCCTTCCACACCGCCCCTCGGTGGGGCTGCACATGCAGCACCGGGGGCTGGCAGGCCCTCTCTGCCTCCACGGGCCACCGGAGGGGCACCGGGAAGGAGCCGGTGGCAGCACAGTCAAGGAACCGTCCGTCGACCTGGCCTGGGCCGCAGGCCTGCGTCCCCTCAGGCCGTTCTCACTTGTCTCGGGCCCCTCCAGGTCTGCTCCCCTCCCTTCTGGTCCCTCAGGCCGTCTCCCCCCACCACCTCTCCCAGCCCCCACTGACCCCCGGCCCCCCACCAGGCCAGCGCCTCCAACGGTCTTGGTCCCCCTTCCCCCACCCCTTCACATCCCCCGACTGACCCCCTTCTCCCCCCCCCTTCCACTGCCTCCCGAAGGCGCATCCACCGGCCTCTCCTCAAACAGAATACAACTGAAGCAATTGGCCTCCGGATCCGCTGCCCACGGGCCCGACAAACTCACCCAGCCCTGAGGCGGCGTTTGCATCTGGTCCCCGCGCAGGGTCTCCACCTGGTCCCCGCGCAGGGTCTCCACCAGGTCCCCCCGCAGTGTCTCCACCAGGTCCCCCCGCAGCGTCTCCACCCTGTCTCATTGCGGCACATCCACCTCGGTTTCCCGGGAGATGGCGACCGGGCCCTGCGACGCCGCGTATGCCCGACCGGCGCAAAGCGTGTCCGTTCGGCCCACGAGCAGGCGGCAGCTGTGCGGCCGGTGGACCTCCACCCTCTTCTGGGACACCTCTGGGGACTTCTCCGCCGCCCTGGACTACACCACCTCGCGCCACGCCGCGGCCAGCGCCTGGGGCTGCCTCCTCCATGCTGCCTCAGGCTTCGCTTCTGCCCTCCACGCCCAGCACGAGCTTCTGAGGAAACGAGGCCGCCACAGGAAGCTCTGCCCCTAGGTGGCTGACGTCACTGGGGCTACCAGAGGAGCGCCTGTGCAAGCAGGCCCCGCCGCCATTCCCCAGATGTCACGTTTGCGAGGCCTCTGGGCACGTGACTGCTTCCCAGCAAACCGGCAAACCCCAGGCGAGCCCGATGCACCTCCAAGTCTGTGCTGGTGCCAGCCGGGCCACCCTCACGTGTGACCAGCTTGCTGAGTGCAGGTCCCTGTCATCAACTTCTGCAGGGAGTCGGGTGCCTCTGGGACAGGCCCGGCCAGCCCTCTCGTCTCCCACACGTAGCTCAAGTCTGCATGTGTGTGTGCATGCACACGCATGCATGTGTGTGCACGTGCACGTGTGTTGGGGCCCGGCCCTGGGGGGCTGAGGCCAGAGACGCAGAGCGGGCGGTGCCTGCCCGTCTGGGGAAGGAAGTGGGGGACTGCTTCTGGGCCTGTTGTGGACGGCGTGGGGCCAGGCCACCAGCGGCTCCAAGGCTCCAGGGACACAGACTGCAGCCACTCCAGGCTGCAGGCTTGGCCCGGGCCGGCCAGGTGCGTGGGGAAAACCGGCTGGACGCAAGGGCTGCGGCAGGAGGGGTGGGGGGCGCAACCCCAGGGCCACCCCGAGTCTCCTGGCCCTTTGCTGGCACAGCCCTCATGGCCTTTCCCTCCCACAGGAACAAAGTCTTGCAGCTCTCCGGAGGGCTGGAGGTTCCGGGGGCCCTCAACTGGGAGGTGACCCTGTGTCTCCTGGCCCGCTGGGTGCTGGTCTACTTCTGTGTCTGGAAGGGGGTCAAGGCAACAGGAAAGGTACAGCCGGGGTGACGGCAGGCCTGGGGGCAGCACTGCGTGGGGGGCTGTGGGTGTCTGCCAGCGACCACTGCTGCCACGGGAGGAGACTGCACCAGGGCCAGAGCCCGAGGAGGGGCAGGGACTTCAGTCCGGGCCACTTGATCCCCACCCCCCTGGCTGGAGAGTCCTCCCCACCCTGCGCCTCCAGGCCCGGCAGCCTTCCCTCCCGAGTGGAGGGGGAGAGGCCCCGGCAGCGGGTGCCCCTTCCCTGCGGTGGGGGGCATCCCTGGCTCGCCTTCCCTCCCTTCCAGTTTCTCTGGGTTCTGGCTCTGAGTCAGTTTTTGACCTTCTCGGTCTGTCTTCCTCACCTGCCTGTCTGCCCTGGGGCACCCAGCAGGGAGCCTGCACACATCCCTCCCTCAGGGGCTCCCTGTCAGGTTGCGGGGACAACTGTGTGAACAGACACAATAAGACAGCGTGCCGACGGTTGCGGGACACGCGGGACACGGCCAGGTCTCTGGAGGGCGGGAGCATTCCAGCAGGGTCCGCAGAGCAGCCGCTTGGCGCTGCTTGGGTGGGAGGCAGAGGCCTTTGCTGTGGTCTTGATCTTGCCTCTGTCTCTGGCTAGCTGAGTTCTAATCCCCGGCACCGAGGACCCCCGCCTCTCTGCAGACGAGGACCTGGAGTCGGCACGGGAGGCGTGGGACCTGCCTGCGGGCTGCGGCCTCGCTCCCTGCCTCTCCCTCCCTCTGCAGCTGACCTGTACTTCTTGCCGTGGGGCTGCTGGTGCCCCAGCCAAACACCCAGCTTCCTTTGGGAGGAGCCGTGGCTCTGATGAGTAGAAGGGGGTGCCGCTGGGTGGCCTCCCTCCTCAGCACTGAGCACACCGGCCAGCTGTGGGGGGGGGTGCGGACGGGGACCGTGGCCTTCCTGGCAGCCCTGCGCAGGCTGAGGGCCCCTAAGGGGGAGGTGGGTGCCACAGGACCCCTCTGAGGGGCCCCGCCCCCCAGGTCGTGTATTTCACCGCTACATTCCCCTACGTGGTCCTGGTTGTGCTGCTCGTGCGGGGAGTGCTGCTGCCTGGAGCCCTGGACGGCATCGTCTACTATCTCAAGCCCGGCTGGTCGAAGCTGGCGTCCCCTCAGGTGAGGTAGAGGTCGGGTCGGGGGACACGGTGCGGGAGCAGGCCGGCCTAGCAGGGCTCCTCACAGCTGCTCTCCCCTCGCTCACCTCCAGGTATGGATAGATGCCGGGACCCAGATTTTCTTTCCTTACGCCATTGGCCTGGGGGCCCTCACGGCCCTGGGCAGCTACAATCGCTTCAACAACAACTGCTACAAGTAGGCACTACGGCCCTGCCACCCCTGCCCTGCCTGCCCGTGGGCAGCAGGCAGTCTCACCAGCCCACATGGTCCCCTCTGCCCCCAGGGATGCCATCATCCTCGCACTTATCAACAGCGGGACCAGCTTCTTTGCTGGCTTCGTGGTCTTCTCCATCCTGGGCTTCATGGCCACAGAGCAGGGCAAAGTGCGGGCTTTCTCTAGTTGTGGCAAGTGGGGGCTACTTTTCGTTGTGGTGTGCAGTCTTCTCATTTCTGTGGCTTCTCTTGTTGCAGAGCGTGGGCTCTAGGTGTGAGAGCTGCAGTAGTTATGGCACGTGGGCTCAGTAGATGGGGCTCGTGGTCTCTAGAGCTCAGACTCAGTAGTTGTGGCGCACGGGCTTAGCTGCTCCGCGGCATGTGGAATCTTCCCGGACCAGGGATCGAACCCGTGTCCCCTGCCTTTGCAGGCGGATCCTTAACCACTGCGCCACCAGGGAAGTCCCTTGCCTTCTACCTTTGGTTGGGCACTACTCTAGGTGTGTTGGCTGCCTCATCTCATTAGCAACTCTGAAGTAAGCAGATGGACGTAACTCTGAAGTAAGTTGATGGACGTTTGGGTTGCTTCCATGTCTTGGCTATTGTAAATAGTGCTGCTATGAACACTGGGGTGCATGTATCTGCTCGAATTAGAGATGGAAGGGACAACCCCCGGAGAAGGGTAAGACTTTGAATCGCTAGTGTTGGGGAGAGAGTGGGTGTGTTTTATCTGTTTGGAGGAGAGTTGCAAAATGGGAGACAGGAGACTGACGTTGGCAATATTGTCTGAAAACCTACATGATGGACTAATACACGGAAAGCACTTGAAACAGCGTATGGAACATAGGAAGTGCCAGCTATTACTACGGAGTCCAGTAGCCAGAGGGTGGACCTTGCTGAGTTCTGTGGCTTGGCCCCTCGCCATCTACTCCAACCTTCATCTGGTGAGCCCTGTTCTACGGCACAACTGTTCTTACATATGTCACCCCAACCTGACAGGGAGCCCCTGAGGGAGCCATGTGTCCAGGCTTCCGCTGGGTCCCCGAGGGCAGACAGGCAGGTGAGAGAGACAGGCGTAGACCAGGTGTACCGAGACGTTCAAAAACTGACTCAGAGCCACAATGGAGAGAAACTGGAAGGGAGGGAAGGCGAGCCAGGGATGCCCCTCAACCCAGGGAAGAGGCACCCGCTGCCGGCGCCTCTGCCCCTCTACTCGGGCCAGGAGGCGCAGAGTGGAGAGGACTCTCCAGCCAGGGGGTGGGGATCAAGTGGCCCGGACTGAAGTCCCTGCCCCTCCTCGGGCTCTGGCCCTGGTGCAGTCTCCTTCCGTGGCAGCAGTGGTCACTGGCAGACACCCACACCCCCCCACCCCAGGCAGTGCTGCTCCCAGGCCTGCCGTCACCCAGGCTGTACCTTTCCGGTTGACTTGAATCCCTTCCAGACACAGAAGTAGACCAGCAACCAGCGGGCCAGGAGACACAGGGTCACCTCCCAGTTGAGGGCCCCTGGAACCTCCAGCACCCCGGAGAGCCACAGGACTTTGTTCCTGGGGGAGGGAAAGGCCATGAGGGCTGTGCCAGCAAAGGGCCAGGAGACTCGGGGTGGCCCTGGGGTTGCGCCCCCCGCCCCTCCTGCCACAACCCTTGAGTCCAGCCGGTCTCCCCCGTGCACCTGGCCGGCCCGGGCCAAGCCTGCAGCCTGGAGTCGCTGCAGTCTGTGTCCCGGGAGCCTTGGAGCCGCTGGCGGCCCGGCCCCACGCCACCTCAGTGGGCCCAGCAGCAGTTCCCCGCTTCCCTCCCCAGGCGGGCAGGTACCGCTGCTCTGCATCCCTGGCCTCATGCCCCCAGGGCCGGCCCCGACACACGCGCGCGTGCACGTGCCCACACATGCATGCGTGTGCATGCACACACACATGCAGACTTGAGCTACCTGTGGGAGACCAGAGGGCTGGCCGGGCCTGGCCCAGAAGTGCCCTACTCCCTGCAGAAGTCGATGACAGGGACCTGCGCTCAGCAGGCTGGTCACATGTGAAGTTGGCCAGGCTGGCATTGATACAGACTTCGAAGTGCACGGGGCTCGCCTGGGGTTTGCAGGCTTGGCAGGGAAAGTTACATACACAAAGGCCTTAGGAGGAGGGGCACGGGTCTGTTTGGACATGCGCACTGGGGAGCCCCAGCCACACTAAGGGGAGGAGCGTCACCTGGAGGCCTCATGGCTAAGCCGCTTCCGGGGTGTCTGGGCCTGAGGTAGACCGGTTAGAGGGACCAGACCGTGTGGGTGTCTGTTTGTGCAGGCTCATTGGGGTTACACAGCGCTCTGAGGTGTGGAGCTTCATACAGGGGCGCCTGTTGGCTGGAGAGCCTGCAGGCTCTGTCGGTGGGAACCAATCACGAGTCAGGAGGCGTTACCAGGGGTCTGTTTGCGCAGGCGCTCTGGGAATCCCGAGTAGCTCGGGGCGCTAGACGGTTGAGTTTCGTAAGGGAGCGTTTTGTTCTTCCCCAGCTCGTCGGGAGGGTGGAAGCGGTTCTAGATGGAGTCTGAGGCAGATGGTGGAGGAGCCATGAGGGCAGCAGACGAAGGCGAAGGCGCCGCGGCTGTTGCAGAGGGAGCAGCACGTGGCGACCAGGGTGACCCTGGTGACCCAGTCAATCCTGGCGACCCTGGAGACGCTAACAATCCTGGCGTCGCAGGAGAGGCAGGCGGCGCAGCCGGTGGCCTTGTGCAGGTCCAGTGGGCACCCCTCGCAGCAGGGCCACGTACAGACGCAGCAGGCAGGGGTGGAGATGCGGCTCAGCAGGCGCTACAGTGGTAACCGTTTTCAGGAGCCCCAGTGTTCCGGGCGGACAGGGGCTGGGCTGGAGGTGGTTTGGGGGGAGGGGCTGCAGGCGGTGGGGCCTGAAGTGTAGAAGGAGGGAAGTCTGGGCAGCTGCAGGGTATGGGCCAAGGGTGGTCTGGGCTGACGGGATGGTGGTGGGGAAAACCAACCTGAGGGAAACCAGAGGGTAGGGGTGGTAATGTCCAGGGTGGCCTCAGTGTATAGGGTGGGAGGTGTGGACGGCCTAAGGGGTGGTCTCGGGGAGAAGCCTGGGGGTGGGGTGTGAAGGCTGGTCTCAGTGAGGAGGAAGCCTGACGCACAGGCGAAATCAGTAGTGTGGATGGTGCCTTAACCATATCTCCACCAGCACCCTTACTGTGGATTTCTCAACGCACATGGACGCAGAGATCGCTCACAAGTTGCTGACTGTATACTTTCAAGTCCCAGGGTCCATTCAGAAGGAGCTCGACGTGGAGGGCCGCGTCCTGGTCGTGTCAGTTCTAGAGGGGGCTGGGGAGGGGGTGGTGGCAAGTGGCCAGAGCCAAGCTCAGGCCCGGTGGAGCTGTAAGGGAGGGTTAAGCCTAAAGAAGAAGTGTGCTGCTCTGGGATTGTCGGCGTGGGGGGACAGGGAGGGACGTGCTCCTCCACACGAACCTGAATTTTATTTTTCCCTCCCTTTTAGCCGATTGAGTGGTGAAGACTTTGGCCAACTCCGAACTTCCATCATGCTCTGTGTGAACAAGATTTCCTGTGCGGTTCACATCTTGCAGCGCTCTGTGCGCCCCTTTTAAGTTCAGCGTCAGCAGTCCACAGGGGCCTAACCCTAACTTCTGTGTCCTGTCCTTGGCGTCCTTCCCTAGGGCATTGCTTTCTTCAGTGGTCACCACTTTGTTGTTGCCGTTTCATCGTTTGCCTGTACTGGCCCTTGGGCACTCAGGGTCCACGTATTTTGTTTGGTGATTAAATGTTAACTGCAGAAAATACAACTGAGCTGCTGTTCTGTGCCTGAGTTTAGTTTTAGCTTCTGCACCTCCTAATATTCTTGCATTTGTCCTCAGGTTGGAGGGGAGGTCTGGGATTCAGCTATTCAAGTAGTACACGTAATTGAAGACAATGGGACAAAAAGAAAATTGCGTCCTGCCATTCAGTGTTAATCTTGGAATATTTTCTTAGTTTTATAGTTACATTTTTATATTAACACATAATGCCAGAATACTAAGTAGGAATTTGTGGCTTACCGACCTTGTTTCAGATCTGCAAAGAAAAGTGCTGGGGCAGTTGGTTAAGTGTTTGGGGTGAGGTGATTAGCTCCCTCTAAAACAGCTTGTATTCTGCAACGTTGCTAAACTCACTGGTTGATAGTAATAGCTCTTTTTATAAATCCCATGGGCCTTTCTACATATACAATCATTTTGTCTGTAAATAAAGGCACATTTACTTCTTCCTCTCCAATCGATGCATTTTAACTGATTTCTTTCATAATGGTTTGGATTTTCCTGCTTCTTTGCATGCCCGGTAATTTTAGATTGGATGCCAGGCATTGTAAGATTTCCCTTGGGTGCTGGATGTTTTTCTATTCCTAAACTTATTCTTGAGCTTTGTTCTGGGATCCTATTAAGTTACTTGGAAACAGTTTGAACCTCTTGAGTCGTACTTTTTAAAATTTGCTTTGTGGGACCAGAGCAAGTCTCAGTGTAGGATTAATTTAATTAACTGGAATCTTCAGTGTTCAAGAAGGCTATAGTTAGAAACAAGGACTCTTATACACTATCAGAGTGGTGGTAAAATCTGTCTGGACATTTGATTGGCATTTCCTCTTAAATATTAAGATATACTTATCCTTTGACCCACCTTTGGGAATCTATCACAGGAAAACTCTTGTGTATGTGAACAAGGCAGAATTGACCACAGCGTTAATTACAGCATTGTTTGTCATTGTGAAAAACAGGTAGAATGTACATCGACAGGGGAAAGGTTCAGTAAGTCACGGCAAGTCCGTCCTGGTGGAGTACCATATGGCAGTCAGAGCAAAGTAGATAGCTGGGAACTAATATGGAAAGAGAGTAAAGCAAACTGCAGAATTCTGGGCACGGCATATTCCTGTTTTTCGATACATTCGGACCATATGAGCATGTGGGGAAAGGCAGAGTCACCACCTGGAATGAGCCACCCCTGCTGTCAATGTCATCCCTGGGCATTGGGGAAGAAACCTTTCACTATTTAGATTTTAGATTTCCATGTTGTTTAAGTATTTTCATAAGGAATTATTAGCTTTGAAATGTTTTTCCTTTGGAAAATAATAGTCTGCTCCATTTTTCCCCTTTACAACCACTGACTTAACAAACTTTAATCCAGCAAAGGTCAGTGTGGGAGGATTAGGAAGAGGACACCCCCCTGAAGTGGATGTGGAACCCCAGAGTCAGGGGATGGAAGCTGATGGGAGGGCCAGTAGCAGGGCACATGCTCTATTACGAGAAGAATCTTTCCTAGTCTTGCTTTTTTAAAAAAAAAAAAAACCATTAGAAATGGATTTTGAATTTGATGAAAAGTCTGCACCACTGTAGAGGACATCTATGGGTTTTGTCACCCAGCATCCGTTTCCCTTCTCTTGGTACTGGTATCGTCATGTCACGCTAGAAAATCTCCCCTTTCCTTTTCTCTCGGCCATTATGGTTCTGATAGAGTTGACGTCACCTCTGATTCCGGGGGTGGGCATGTGGCTCAGGCCTGGCCAATCGGAGCACTGCTTTCCTGCGGCCGTGGTGATCCCATCCAACCAGTGACACTTTTGGGGCTGCAGGGGAGGCAGGCTGGCAATGGACAGAGGGGAAGCTAGAGCAAGAAGACAGATCTCAGAGGACCGAGTCCTGGATCCAGCCAAGCCTGAAGACAGGAACTACCTCTGTACATTTCAGTTACACAGACCCAGAAATTCTCCCTTTGGCTTAAGCCAATGTGGATATTTTTGATTGTTTTTGTTCTACTCAGTTCCAAACCCTCCAAGGGGCTCCCTGTCAGAGTTGAAAACAAAGCCTTACAGTGGCCTGAAAAGTCCTACGTGATCCAGCCTGTATCCTCTCTGGCTTCATCCCTTCCCCTTCCCCTTCCCCTTCCCCTTCCCCTTTCCCCTTGCCTATTTGAATCCAGCCCCACAGGGCTCTTTGCCCTTTAGGAGAAACGAGGCCCATTCATTCCTGCCTCAGGGCCTTTGCACTGGCCTTTTCTTGTCTAGAACTCTTCATCCAGAGTTCACCGGGGTTACTGAAATGTCACCCGCTCAGCCAGGCTTTGCTGGCCACCCTATTTGAAATCGCATCCCACTTTCTCCTCAAGTGCATTACTTATAAAAGGCGTGAGCTTGCCTTGAAGCCCCATCAGGATCCCTCTGTCCATATTTTTGCAGACATCACCCCATCCCGATAAATGGTACTTGACAGAAATGGGTATTAATGTGCTAGAGAGGATCACACAGAAAACCTCTTTTAGGGAGCATGTGACTTAACTTGGGGAGGGCCTCTTATAAGCATCTGTATTCTTTATTGATATTTCTCTGGAACACGAAAGGGTAGATCATGTTGGCCATGTACAGGCAGGAACACAGACCCTGGGGTCACATGGACAAGTCACAGCTCTGCCGCTTATTTAATCTCTCTGAGCTGTAGTTTTCCCATTTGTAAAAAGGGCAGAATGCCATCTGCTTACTTCAGAGTTGCTAATGAGATGAGGCAGCCAACACACCTAGAGTAGTGCCCAACCAAAGGTAGAAGGCAAGGGACTTCCCTGGTGGCGCAGTGGTTAAGGATCCGCCTGCAAAGGCAGGGGACACGGGTTCGATCCCTGGTCCGGGAAGATTCCACATGCCGCGGAGCAGCTAAGCCCGTGCGCCACAACTACTGAGTCTGAGCTCTAGAGACCACGAGCCCCATCTACTGAGCCCACGTGCCATAACTACTGCAGCTCTCACACCTAGAGCCCACGCTCTGCAACAAGAGAAGCCACAGAAATGAGAAGACTGCACACCACAACGAAAAGTAGCCCCCACTTGCCACAACTAGAGAAAGCCCGCACTTTGCCCTGCTCTGTGGCCATGAAGCCCAGGATGGAGAAGACCACGAAGCCAGCAAAGAAGCTGGTCCCGCTGTTGATAAGTGCGAGGATGATGGCATCCCTGGGGGCAGAGGGGACCATGTGGGCTGGTGAGACTGCCTGCTGCCCACGGGCAGGCAGGGCAGGGGTGGCAGGGCCGTAGTGCCTACTTGTAGCAGTTGTTGTTGAAGCGATTGTAGCTGCCCAGGGCCGTGAGGGCCCCCAGGCCAATGGCGTAAGGAAAGAAAATCTGGGTCCCGGCATCTATCCATACCTGGAGGTGAGCGAGGGGAGAGCAGCTGTGAGGAGCCCTGCTAGGCCGGCCTGCTCCCGCACCGTGTCCCCCGACCCGACCTCTACCTCACCTGAGGGGACGCCAGCTTCGACCAGCCGGGCTTGAGATAGTAGACGATGCCGTCCAGGGCTCCAGGCAGCAGCACTCCCCGCACGAGCAGCACAACCAGGACCACGTAGGGGAATGTAGCGGTGAAATACACGACCTGGGGGGCGGGGCCCCTCAGAGGGGTCCTGTGGCACCCACCTCCCCCTTAGGGGCCCTCAGCCTGCGCAGGGCTGCCAGGAAGGCCACGGTCCCCGTCCGCACCCCCCCCCACAGCTGGCCGGTGTGCTCAGTGCTGAGGAGGGAGGCCACCCAGCGGCACCCCCTTCTACTCATCAGAGCCACGGCTCCTCCCAAAGGAAGCTGGGTGTTTGGCTGGGGCACCAGCAGCCCCACGGCAAGAAGTACAGGTCAGCTGCAGAGGGAGGGAGAGGCAGGGAGCGAGGCCGCAGCCCGCAGGCAGGTCCCACGCCTCCCGTGCCGACTCCAGGTCCTCGTCTGCAGAGAGGCGGGGGTCCTCGGTGCCGGGGATTAGAACTCAGCTAGCCAGAGACAGAGGCAAGATCAAGACCACAGCAAAGGCCTCTGCCTCCCACCCAAGCAGCGCCAAGCGGCTGCTCTGCGGACCCTGCTGGAATGCTCCCGCCCTCCAGAGACCTGGCCGTGTCCCGCGTGTCCCGCAACCGTCGGCACGCTGTCTTATTGTGTCTGTTCACACAGTTGTCCCCGCAACCTGACAGGGAGCCCCTGAGGGAGGGATGTGTGCAGGCTCCCTGCTGGGTGCCCCAGGGCAGACAGGCAGGTGAGGAAGACAGACCGAGAAGGTCAAAAACTGACTCAGAGCCAGAACCCAGAGAAACTGGAAGGGAGGGAAGGCGAGCCAGGGATGCCCCCCACCGCAGGGAAGGGGCACCCGCTGCCGGGGCCTCTCCCCCTCCACTCGGGAGGGAAGGCTGCCGGGCCTGGAGGCGCAGGGTGGGGAGGACTCTCCAGCCAGGGGGGTGGGGATCAAGTGGCCCGGACTGAAGTCCCTGCCCCTCCTCGGGCTCTGGCCCTGGTGCAGTCTCCTCCCGTGGCAGCAGTGGTCGCTGGCAGACACCCACAGCCCCCCACGCAGTGCTGCCCCCAGGCCTGCCGTCACCCCGGCTGTACCTTTCCTGTTGCCTTGACCCCCTTCCAGACACAGAAGTAGACCAGCACCCAGCGGGCCAGGAGACACAGGGTCACCTCCCAGTTGAGGGCCCCCGGAACCTCCAGCCCTCCGGAGAGCTGCAAGACTTTGTTCCTGTGGGAGGGAAAGGCCATGAGGGCTGTGCCAGCAAAGGGCCAGGAGACTCGGGGTGGCCCTGGGGTTGCGCCCCCCACCCCTCCTGCCGCAGCCCTTGCGTCCAGCCGGTTTTCCCCACGCACCTGGCCGGCCCGGGCCAAGCCTGCAGCCTGGAGTGGCTGCAGTCTGTGTCCCTGGAGCCTTGGAGCCGCTGGTGGCCTGGCCCCACGCCGTCCACAACAGGCCCAGAAGCAGTCCCCCACTTCCTTCCCCAGACGGGCAGGCACCGCCCGCTCTGCGTCTCTGGCCTCAGCCCCCCAGGGCCGGGCCCCAACACACGTGCACGTGCACACACATGCATGCGTGTGCATGCACACACACATGCAGACTTGAGCTACGTGTGGGAGACGAGAGGGCTGGCCGGGCCTGTCCCAGAGGCACCCGACTCCCTGCAGAAGTTGATGACAGGGACCTGCACTCAGCAAGCTGGTCACACGTGAGGGTGGCCCGGCTGGCACCAGCACAGACTTGGAGGTGCATCGGGCTCGCCTGGGGTTTGCCGGTTTGCTGGGAAGCAGTCACGTGCCCAGAGGCCTCGCAAACGTGACATCTGGGGAATGGCGGCGGGGCCTGCTTGCACAGGCGCTCCTCTGGTAGCCCCAGTGACGTCAGCCACCTAGGGGCAGAGCTTCCTGTGGCGGCCTCGTTTCCTCAGAAGCTCGTGCTGGGCGTGGAGGGCAGAAGCGAAGCCTGAGGCAGCATGGAGGAGGCAGCCCCAGGCGCTGGCCGCGGCGTGGCGCGAGGTGGTGTAGTCCAGGGCGGCGGAGAAGTCCCCAGAGGTGTCCCAGAAGAGGGTGGAGGTCCACCGGCCGCACAGCTGCCGCCTGCTCGTGGGCCGAACGGACACGCTTTGCGCCGGTCGGGCATACGCGGCGTCGCGGGGCCCGGTCGCCATCTCCCGGGAAACCGAGGTGGATGTGCCGCAATGAGACAGGGTGGAGACGCTGCGGGGGGACCTGGTGGAGACGCTGCGGGGGGACCTGGTGGAGACCCTGCGCGGGGACCAGGTGGAGACCCTGCGCGGGGACCAGATGCAAACGCCGCCTCAGGGCTGGGTGAGTTTGTCGGGCCCGTGGGCAGCGGATCCGGAGGCCAATTGCTTCAGTTGTATTCTGTTTGAGGAGAGGCCGGTGGATGCGCCTTCGGGAGGCAGTGGAAGGGGGGGGAGAAGGGGGTCAGTCGGGGGATGTGAAGGGGTGGGGGAAGGGGGACCAAGACCGTTGGAGGCGCTGGCCTGGTGGGGGGCCGGGGGTCAGTGGGGGCTGGGAGAGGTGGTGGGGGGAGACGGCCTGAGGGACCAGAAGGGAGGGGAGCAGACCTGGAGGGGCCCGAGACAAGTGAGAACGGCCTGAGGGGACGCAGGCCTGCGGCCCAGGCCAGGTCGACGGACGGTTCCTTGACTGTGCTGCCACCGGCTCCTTCCCGGTGCCCCTCCGGTGGCCCGTGGAGGCAGAGAGGGCCTGCCAGCCCCCGGTGCTGCATGTGCAGCCCCACCGAGGGGCGGTGTGGAAGGAGCTCGCGGTGAGCGGCAGCACCGTCGCCGTGTGTGTTCTCCGAGGGGCCCCGGTGGGGGGCGCTGGCCGGGGGCCGGTGGCCGGGCTCGTTCTAAGAGTGAGTTGGAGACCCCAGAGGCGAGGTGTGAGGACGTGGACTTGCGCGCCGAGCCTGCCCCCCGCTGAGGGGCAGAGCGTTCCACTCACAGTTACCATGTTTACCCTGGTTTTCTTTTGCTCTCTCCCTTTTAGCCCAATGAGTGCTGAGGACCCTGGCCGACTCCAGATTTCCATCACCTCCGGTCTCACCCAGCCTTCCCCGTTGGTTCGGACCATGCAGCACTTTGTGTCCCGTGTTTCCACTAAGCCCGGGCCAGGAGAGGGGGCGTAGGACTCACCTAGCGTCTCTTCCTAGGCAGGGCGTCCCTCCCCAGGGCGTTGACTCCTATACTAGTTGCCACTTCATTATGGGGCCCTATTTGTTTGCTTGCATTGGTCTTGGGCACAAGATCTTGGCCCTGTTGTTTCCCTGTTGCTTCCCTGTTGCTGGAGGAGGAGGGTGCTGAAATGTTTGTTACGGCAGAAAATAAAACTGAACTACTATTCCGTGTCTGAGTATACTTTCAGGTACTGCGCCTCCACGGTTTCTTGCTTTGTCCTTGGTTCCAAGGGAAGGTTCTGGGCTTCAGATATTCTAGTAGTACAAGGTAACTGAAGACAGTTTAGGAAGTGGAAGCACATTAAAATGCACTATGTCCTGTCATTCAGCGTTAACTACTACCAGTATTCTGGGATATCTTCTTAGTTGTATACTTTCATTTACATATAACAATAATATAATGTAATTTTTGCAAGTTCATGGTTAATTTTTTTCCTGAATTATTTTCACTTAACATAGGAGCTTTTTTTCCCCTAAAATTCCTTCAAAAACATGTACTTCGTTGCATAAAAGAAGAACTATAAGTGTTAAACATTTAATACGTTTCTGTTTATCCCTATTGTAAGTAACGAGTCAGTGGAATTCTTCTGTGTAAGTATTTGCCTGGCTGGTTATGTCCCCAAGGTCGATTTCAATGGGTAGAAGTACTGAGGTAAGAGTTCACTTTTCTATTGATTTTTTAAGGCCGTTGGTGTACGGTACATGGTTGCTGCTCAGAAAGTGTGCCCTCCCACCAGAATTCCAGTTTGCCCACCACCTTGTACCAGTAGGTCTGATTCCTGCCAAAATAAAAAGCTTAGTTTGCAGGAGAAGATCAAACAACCCAGAAACACTGGAACTGGACCTTTGTGGTCTACTGACCTTGTTTCAGACGAGTGAAGAAAAGTTTTGGGACAATTAAGTCTTTGGGGGAGGAGTTAGCCCCCTCTAACGGATAGTGTTTCCTGCAACCTCGCTAAATTTGCTTATAGTTTTAGTAGCTCTTCTGTGAATTACATCATATTTTCTACATACACGATCAGGTGGTCTGAAGATAAGGTAGTCTTACTTTTCCTTTCCTGTTGGGATGCCTATTTGTGATTGATTTCTCTCCTAATGGGATTGGATTTTCCTGCTGCTTTCATGCCTGGTGATTTTATATTGGATGCCAGACACTGTGAAATTTTACCTTGGATGCTGGATATTTGTGTTCCCAAACATATTCTTGAGCTTGTTTCTGGGACTCTGTTAAGTTACTTGGAACCAATTTGATCCTTTCAAGTCTTCCTTTTGGTGAGAACAGGGCAGGTTTTAGTGTAGGAATAATTTAACTAATTAACAACCTCCAATATTTGTTAGAAACAAAGACTCTTATACTTCATCAGTTGGAGTGTTAGTAAATCTATCGGGACATTTATTTGGCATTTTATATTGAAGTTGAAGCTGTTTTTACCCTTTGGCCCGCCTTTGGGAATCTATCATAGAGAAAGTCTTGCATATGCCAACAAGGCAGAGTTAACCAGAATGTTAACTCTAGCATTGAGTAAAAAAACTTCAACTGAGTAAAGATTCAGTGAATTACAGTAAGCCCATCCTAGTGGAAAACCGTGTGGCAGTTAGAGAAAGAGCAAGGTAGATAGCTGGGTACTAAGAAAGATGAAAACAAGTTGAGAATCTCTGCGTGGTATGGTATGTTCTCTTCTCACAGTGTGCTGCCACCGTGTGAAAGTGCGGGGATATGCATAGTAACTACCTAGAGTGAGCCCCCTCCACTGTCAGGAATGCTCATCTCCAGACATTAGCGTTAGGGAAAGAAACTTCCACCTTGTAAATTTCACACGTATGTATTGTTTAAGTATTTTCATCACGTATGTATTACTTTTGACATAAGTATTTTTATTTTGGGAAAATAAAAATACTGTTCTATTAGATTAAGGAATAATCTTTCCTAGTCTTGTTCCTTTAAAACATTGGAAATGGATTATGAATTTGATGAAAAGTCTGCACCACTGTAGAGGACATCTATGGGTTTTGTCACCCAGCATCCGTTTCCCTTCTCTTGGTACTGGTATCGTCATGTCACGCTAGAAAATCTCCCCTTTCCTTTTCTCTCGGCCATTATGGTTCTGATAGAGTTGATGTCACCTCTGATTCCGGGGGTGGGCATGTGGCTCAGGCCTGGCCAATCGGAGCACTGCTTTCCTGCGGCCGTGGTGATCCCATCCAACCAGTGACACTTTTGGGGCTGCAGGGGAGGCAGGCTGGCAATGGACAGAGGGGAAGCTAGAGCAAGAAGAAGACACATCTCAGAGCACCAAATCCTGGATCCAGCCATGCCTGAAGACAGGAACTACCTGTGTACCTTTCAGTTATACAGACCCAGAAATTCTCGCAGTGGCTTAAGCCAATGTGGATATTTTTGATTGTTTCTGTTCTACTTTTTTTCACTTGCAATAGCAAAGTCTTGACTATTAATGAATTGGGGGAATCATACTTTTATTTATTTAACTACTGTGGTCTGAGGACTTGGCCCTCCTTTAATTACTTCAAGGGAGAAATTGACCTCTTTTCTTGTTAAGGGATTAGCTCCTGGCTGATCAACTCATACTGTGGTAGAAAAGGAGACAAATGAGTCAAAGGAGGGGAGGGACTGCAAGGGGCAGCTGGAGGAAAGGGAAAAGGAGAAGGACCATCCCTTTCCAGACAGGGCACCCAAAATTGGCCCAGAAGTGGGCCATATAGTGGATATGGAGAAGCCTGTGCCTTCCACATTATTTTTAATAGCTGTATAATGTTCCACAGAATGTGTATACCATAGTTATTTTAACCAATCTCTTGTACATAGGCCTTTAGGCTATTTATAATTTTTCAGTATTATAAACCATGCCGAAATTAATACCCTGGTACATTTGTTTTTGTGTAACACATTATGTACAATAGGATTTTAGAAGGAGGGTTGTTGGGTCAAAGAGTAATCTCTTTTTAAAGTGTTTAATATGTATTACCAAGTTGCCCTCCAAAAAGTTTGCATCAATTTAACTCCAACGAATTGTGTATGAAAGTGTCCATTTTCTTACGTCCTACCCTCTATTTGTCAGCTTCGCCTGCCATAATAAAATACCACAGACTAGGTGGCTTAAAAAGTAGAAATTTGTTTTCTCATAGTTCTGGAGACTTGAAGTCCAAGATCAAGGTGCCAGCAGGTTGGTTTCTGATGAGGCTTCCTCCTTGATTTATAGACAGACACCTTCTCGCTGTGTCCTCACGTGTCCTTTGTGTGTGTGTGTGTGTGTGTGTAGTGAGAGAGAGAGAGAGAGGTCTTTGGTGTCTTGTTTCTCTTCTTATAAGGACACCAGACCTATTGGATTAGGTACCCACACTTATGACCTGATAAATATAACCTTAATTACCTCTTTAAAGTCCCTATCGCCAAATACTGTCACATTAGAGAATAGGATTTCAACATACGAATTAAGGGGGATACAATTCTGCCCATAATGCACACCAAGCAGGACATTTTCAATCTAACTTTGGTCATAGTTCTTTTCTATATAGAAGGTTTTAAAAAACTTCTAAAATGTATTTAAGTGATCGATCTTTTCATTATGATTTCTGTAGTTTATGTCCAATAGAAACCTTACCCACTGTAAAAGTGTAAAGTTTGTCACTCATAACGTCTTCTAGTACTTTAAAATTTTAATCCACTAGGAATTTATTTGGGTGCAAAAAATGACATTGATCTAATTTTGTTTTGCCCCCAAAGGTTAGTCAGGTGTTGGAACGCTATTTATTGAATAATCCGTATTTCTCCACTGAGTTGAAATGTCATCGTCACCAAATTTTAACCCCCATCTTTGTTTATTCTTGCAATTTGTTCTTCTAGCTAATTTGGGTTGAGTGATCTGGGATGGCCTCTCTGAAGAAGTGACCTGAAGGATTCAGTACAGAAAGTTGGGCTTGGGGAGGGAGAAGAAAGAGACAGAGGAAGACAGACAGACATTTGATTGGTTCAGCTTAAGTTGCCTTCCCAAGGATGCAGGGAGAAACGTGAGGACAAGAAGGGGATGAGAGAGAGGAGATTAACGCATCAGTGGATTAGAGGACTGTTGAGTTGGGGATACTTGAACATTTGAGTTTTTCTATTTTATACTATTATAAATAATATTGTTGTGAATATTTTGCTTAAAAGGGTTGCATACACACATGTGTAAATATACACGGTCCTAGTTTTAGTGATGAGAGGGTTTTCAGGTTGAGTTCATAACTTTGCAAGAACTATGCATTCCCACATGACATATTTATCCAGGCCTCTGTAATTACAGCATATTACCTGGTTAGGGAATGAGGGAACATTACTCTACCATGTAGTAGGGTGAAGGCTATGTGGAGAAAGGCCAAGATATGTGTCTGCAAAATTGATGTCCAAAATAAAAAACAAGTTCCATATTCTCACGGGAAGGTAGGGTTTATCAGCCAGGATGCCAGCAGTTGTGTCTAAGGGACCAAGCCAGAGATGTGACTGGAGAGAAAATGTAAAATTAAGAGTCAGAAGTCAGAGTGAAACCGAAATTGAAAGAGTACATAAAGAGCAATGGTGAAATTACTTGGATTACACAAGTCAGAAGAAAGCTGGTCTAGACTTTACTTTTTACAGAAAAATTAATTTCCAAAAGAATTAAACTTGAAATGGGAAAAAATGAAAGCATACAATTAAGTAGAAAATATGAAACCATAAAAATGAAAGGAGAAAACATTGAGGAAGACAATTATGCATGATACAAAACCCAGAAGCCATACATGAATAAATATGAATCAATGTCTGAACACAAAGAAATGTGAAACGTATTTATGGAAGAAAACACCGTGAGAGCATCAAATTGGGACTCAATTGGGATAATTCTTTATAAATCACATAGTAAAAAAGGCAGGATACAAAGTGCAGAAGGCAAAAAAATAAAATCAATATCTAATTATACGAAAATGTTAAACTCTGTTATGGAACAAAACACCATAAATAAGATGAAAAGACAAACAAGTTAGGAAAAAAATCAGTGATACAAATAGTAAACTAAAGAAGATATCTTAAAAATGTAAAAAAATAAAAAGCCCTAAAAAACTCCTGGAAATCAATACATAAAAGACAAACAATCCAATAGGGAATTGTACAAATGACAAGAACATGGCATTCATGGAATAAGAATTATAAACAGCCAAATTGGTACTTGATATGATCTTATTTATGTAAAAAAAACTGTAAATGCAGGTTAGCATATCATAGGAAAAAATCTAGAAGGATACCCATAAAACTGCTCATAGTGGTTAGTACAGAGACATTATGAGAAAAAAATTTTTAATTAATTTATTTAATTTTGGCTGCGTTTGGTCTTCGTTGCTGTGTGTTGCACAAGCAGGGGCCACTCTTCGTTGCAGTGCACGGGCTTATTGCGGTGGTTTCTCTTGTTGCAGAGCATGGGCTCTAGGCGCGCGGGCTCAGTACTTGTGGCTTGTGGGCTCTAGAGCGCAGGCTCAGCAGTTGTGGCACATGGGCTTAGTTGCTCCGTGGCATGTGGGATCTTCCCAGACCAGGGCTCATACCCATGTCCACTGCATTGGCAGGCGGACTCTCAACCACTGTGCCACCAGGGAAGCCCCCTATGAGAAATTTTAACTTTCTAGTAATGCACCTTTATGTAAAGCATAAAGGATTTTATTTCATTAGATTTTTTTAACCATTAAAAAAATTGAAGTATAGTTCATTTACAGTGTTGTATTCGTTTCAGGTGTATAGCAAAGTGATTCCATTACACACACACACACACACACACACACACACACACACATATATATATATATATATATATATATTCTTTTTCAGGTTCTTTTCCACTTTAGGTTATTATAAGATATTGAATATAGTTCCCTGTGCTATACAGTAGGTCCTTGTTGTTTATGTATTTTATATATAGTAGTGTGTATATGTTAATCCCAAACTCCTAATTTATCTCTCCCCCTCTCCCTCTGCTATCCTCTTTGGTAACCATAAGTTTGTTTTTTATGGCTGTGAGTCCATTTCTGTTTTGTAAATAAGTTCATTTATATCATTTTTTAAAAGACTCCACATATAAGTGATATCATATGATATTTGTCTTTCTCTGTGTTACTTCACTTAGTATGCTAATCTGTAGGTCCATCCATGTTGCTGCAAACGACATTATTTCATTTTTTATGGCTGAGTAATATTCCATTGTATATATTACCACATCTTCTTTATCTGTTTATCTGTCAATGGACATTTAGGTTGTTTCCATGTCTTGGCTACTGTGAACAGTGCTGCTCTGAACATAGGGGTGCATGTATCTTTTTGAATCATAGTTTTGCCTGGATATATGCCCAGGAGTGGGATTGCTGGATCATATGGTAGTTCGATTTTTAGTTTTTTAAGGAACCTCCATACTGTTCTCCATAGTGGCTGCACCAATTTACATTCCCACCAACAGTGTAGGAGGGTTCCTTTTTCTCCACACCCTCTCCAGCATTTATTATTTGTAGACTCTGTTTTTATTTTTTGCTGCGTTGGGTCTCCATGGCTGTGCGTGGGCTTTCTCTAGTTGCGGCTGTTGGGGGCTACTCTTCGTTGCGGTGCGCGGGCGTCTCATTGCGGTGGCTTCTCTTGTTGTGGAGCACGGGCTTTAGGCGCACAGGCTTCAGTAGTTGTGGCACGCGGGCTCAGTAGTTGTGGTTCACGGGCTTGGTTGCTCTGTGGCATGTGGGATCTTTCCAGACCAGTGATTGAACCTGTGTCCCCTGCATTGGCAGGTGGATTCTCAACCACTGCGCCACTGGGGAAGTCCCTATTATTTGTAGACTTTTTAATGATGGCCATTCTGACTGGTGTGAGGTGATACCTCATTGTAGTTTTGATTTGCATTTCTCTAGTAATTAGCGATATTGAGCATCTTTTCATGGGCCTGTTGGCCATCTGCATGTCTTCTTTGGAGAAATGACTACCTAAATGATTTTATAATAAGCATATATTGTAGTTGAAAAAAATAAAAAATCTCTAAGCGTCCAGAACTGTAAATACACAGTGATTCCAGTTTTGTTTCCCTGCTTTAAATGCACATGCACATACATTGGTAGTTCAAAAAGAAACCTGAAGGAAACCATGAAAATGTTCACAGTGGTTCTCTGTAGGCGGTGAGATTGTGAAGGGTATTTTTTGTGTGTCATTTTATGAGCTTCTGTAACTGCACAACTTATCCGATGACCATGTTTTATTTCTATAAATACAAAAAAAAACAATGTTTTAGAATAAAAAAATGCAACAGAAATATTTGATCTTTGCTGGAATGGAGGAAAGCCTGGCACACAAAATAAGATTCACCAAATGGACCATCTACGCTAAATTTCAGAATCCTATGTAGTTGGATTCACTCCCAAAGCATCAGGTATGTGCCAGCCGCACTGTGGAGGAGTGTGGCCTTGTTTCGCATATGCCGTAGACGATGGGGTTGAGCATAGGAGCGGGGACCACATACAGCACAGAAAGAACCCGGTCTCTCAAGCCAGAGTGTGCAGAGCTGGGAAGGATGCAGCAGAGGACTGGAGTGATGTAGAAAATGCAGACCATGGTGATGTGAGCGCCACGGGCAGAAAAGGCTTTTCTTCGGCCCTCGGCAGAGTGAATCCTGAAAACCGCAGCGACAACATGTATATAGGAGATCACAACCAGGGCACAAGGTGCAAGAGCCACCAGAAAACTGAAGAACAGGGCAAGTTCATTGGCCCACGTGGTGGAGCAAGAGAGTCTGAGCAGTGGAGGGAGGTCACAAAAGAAGTGGGTGATAAGGCGGGGTCCACAGCGCTTGAGGAGAGCTGCAAGAATGGTGTGGGTGAGTGCATTGGCCAAAGCAAGCAGGCAGGAGATTGAAGCCAGTCCTGTCCGAGTCCTTTGGCCCACGAGGACTAGGTAGTGCAGTGGCTGGCAGATGGCTGTGTAGTGGTCATAGGCCATGGCTGTGAGCGGGAAGCACTCCCAGGGAGCCAGGAAGTAGAGAAAGAATATCTGGGTAAGACAAGCATGACAAGGCATGACCCGCACTGGTGCCAGCAGATGAACTAGAACCTGAGGCACCGTGTTGGAGATATAGGCAGTATCCAGCAGCGAGAGGTTGGCCAGGAAGAAATACATGGGAGTGTGGAGTCAGAAGTTCCCAGCCACGGCCACTGTGTAGACCAGCAGAAAGACGGTGAAGGGCAAATGCCTCAACTCCTGTGTCCCATTCCCCAGCTGCATGAAACCACGCCCAGAAACTTGCACCTGTAGAGTCCAGCTCAGAGTCAGATGAGGGTTTTAAGTTTGGAGTTTCAATTTACAAAAGGGAGTGGTGGTGAGGGACAGAGACAAAGAAGGCAGGTTTCAGGCTTAAGGGAATAAAACTCAGAATTGGAAGAATGAAATTAGGCTCAGGAGACCAGCGGTAAAGTAGAGGCCAGGAGAATGGAAACCCCACCAGCCCTCACACCAAGAGGAGGTGCACAGACCTTGAAGTCACAGTGCACGCACAGCCTATGAGAATATCAAAGTCAGTCCCTCAGAAACTTCTACCTGAGTAAGTGGCCCTGCGCCTTGTAATTACCTGAAATTGTCCCATCACCAACCCAACAGAACCCCTACTCAGGACCAGTGATGAGATCAAGATCAGGTCTCTCCTTCTCTTGCGCTGAACCTTTCAGTGCCTCCCATCTCACTCAGAGTCAAAGCCAAAGTCCTCCTCATGGGCTAGCAGACCCTCTGTGATATGCCCTCTCCTTTCCTCTCTGATCATCAGACAAGAGTTTCGTTCGTCAGCATCTTGTCCCATGTCACATCTTCAGACCTACCTACAGCAGCAAGCATCCTTGCCTATTTCCTGCCTTGGCGGAAGAGGGCTCTGCCCTTCTATCCAAGGCTAACTTCTCCAGCTGCTCTTCTTCTCAGTACTTGGCAATCCTTTTACATGTGAATGTACTAAATGCCACTAAATTGTTTACTTTAAAATGGTTTATTTTATGGTGTGTCAATTTTGCCACAATAGAGAAGAAAGCAAATTAAAGACTTCTTTCAGACATATAAAAGCTGAATTATTGTCAGCAGAAAACCTGCACTACAAGAAATGTTAAAGAGAGTTCTCCTCAAGGAAGGATGACACCAGATGGGAATTTGGATCTACGTGAATGAATGACGAGTTCCAGAAATGGAAAATATGTAGGTAAATATAAATTTTTCTCATTTTAATATCTCTTTCAATCATAGTAAACTGTTTAAGCAAAAATATTAACAGCATAGTGTGCGGTTTATAACCAATGTAGACATGAAATGTATGACAACAATAGTACAAAGGACATGAGTGGGTAATTGGAAGTATATTGTTGTAATGTTCTTACATGATACGTGGAATGATTTTAAACCAGTTGAAGGTAGTCAATAATAAGGTAAAATGCGTATCAGAAACCCTAGCTCTAAAAGAAGATATAGTGAGGATAAAATGGAATTCTAAAAATTATTCAACCTAAAAGAAGTCATGAAAAGATAGAACGAGGAACATAGAACACATGGGACAAACAGAAAATAAAGTACAGGATGGTACATTTAAACTGAGCCATATCACTAGCTACATTAATGGTAAATGGTCTTCAGTTAAGAAAATGCTTCAGTTAAAAAGCAGAGAGTGTCAAAGTACATGAAAGGATGCTCAACATCTTTACTCATTAGAGAAATGCAAATCAAAACTACAATGAGATATCATCTCACACCAGTCAGAATGGCCATCATCAAACAATAAATGCTGGAGAGGGTGTGGAAAAAAAGGAACACTCTTGCACTGCTGGTGGGAATGTGAATTGGTACAGCCACTATGGAGAACGGTATGGAGGTTCCTTAAAAAACTAAAAATAGAACTACCATATGACCCAGCAATCCCACTACTGGGCATATACCCCGAGAAAACCATAATTCAAAAAGAGACATGTACCAAAATGTTCATAGCAGCCCTATTTACAATAGCCCGGAGATGGAAACAACCTAAGTGTCCATCATCGGATGAATGGGTAAAGAAGATGTGGTACATATATACAACGGAATATTACTCAGCCATAAAAAGAAACGAAATTGAGCTATTTGTAATGAGGTGGATGGACCTAGAGTCTGTCATACAGAGTGAAGTAAGTCAGAAAGAGAAAGACAAATACTGTATGCTGACACATATATACGGAATTTAAGAAAAAAAAATGTCATGAAGAACATAGGGGTAAGACAGGAATACAGACACAGACCTACTAGAGAATGGACTTGAGGATATGGGGAGGGGGAAGGGTAAGCTGTGACAAAGTGAAAGAGCGGCATGGACATATATACACTACCAAACGTAAGGTAGATAGCTAGTGGGAAGCAGCCGCATAGCACAGGGAGATCAGCTCGGTGCTTTGTGACCGCCTGGAGGGGTGGGATAGGGAGGGTGGGAGGGAGACGCAAAAGGGAGGGGATATGGGAACATATGTATATGTATAACTGATTAAATTTGTTATAAAGCAAAAAATAAAAAAAAAGAGTAGATGGGAGTTTTTTGAGAGGGTCTAGGGATATTAATTTCTTTATGGTTACATGGGGTGCATTTTCTTTCTAAATGTTCATCATTTAAAGTAGTGATCTGTGTACTTATATGTCAATAAAACATTTATTAAATAAAAAAAAAAGCAGAGAGTGTCAAAGTGGATAAAAAGGCAAAACAAAACATATGCTAAGCATAAGAAACCCACTTTAAACATAAAGATATAGGTCTGGTAACAGTAAAACGATGGATGAAGACATACCGTGCAAACTCGAATAATAAGAGAGTTTGAGTAGCTCTATTAATAGCAGGCAGAGTAGACCTTACGATAAGGAATATGATGGGATGGAGGACATTTGCTAATGATAAAGGGGTTATTTCATGAAGAAGTCATAATAACAGAGCTTCAAAATGTATGAAACAAAACTCACAGAAAAGAAAGAAGTAAAGTAGCAATCAAGAGGAAACTTATCTTAAGTAACAGAACGATACTGCAGAAAATCAGACATAGAAGAGCAAATTTTGATTAATTGCACCTAAATAAGCAGTAGGAAAGAAATAATGAAGATAAGAGCAGATATGAATAAAATGTAAAATGAGCAAATAAATGATAGAGAAAAATCCATGAAACAGAAAGCTTTTGAAAATACCAATAAAACTGATAAAAAACTGTAACCAGGGAATGTTAGGGAAAACGTTTGTGAATAAATTTGCCAATTTAGATGAGATGGACAAATTCCTTGAATGACACAAATCACCAAAACTAACTCAAGAAGAAGTGGGAAACCTGAATATCCCTAAATCTATGAAAGAAATGGAACAGAAAACTCCAGGCCCATATGACTTTACTAGTGAATACTATGAAATACTTAGAGAAGAAATATTACCAATCCTATACAAACTCTTTCAGAAAGTAGAGGAGGGGAAACACTTCTCAAGTCATTTTATGAGGCCAGCATTACAAAATACCCAAACCAGATGAAGACATTGCACGAAAAGAAAACCATAGACCAATATCCTTCAGTAACTTACACACAAAAAACTTAGTTAAATATGAGCAAGTTTAATCCAGCAATATATAAAGAGGACGATACATTACGACCAAGTGAGATTTATCCAAAGAATGAAAGACTGGTTTTGCATTGAAAAATCAATCAAGAGTTATTCATCATATTAACAAAATAAAGGAGAAAAACCATGTGATCATTTCAATAGATGCAGAAAAAGCATTTGACAACATTCAACAACCACTATGATAAAAACTCTCAGAAAACTAGGACTAGAAAGAAACTTTCTTAATCTGATAAAGGCAATCTACAAAAATCCTACAGCTAAAATGATAATGGAGGAAAATATACTTCCCCACCCCTGAACTTGAGAGTAAGGCATGGATGTTCACCACTTTTAAGTATTGTCCTGGAAATCCTAGGCAGTGCACTAGACAAGAAAGAAAAATAAAAGTTATACAGATTGGAAAAAATAGAATTATCTTTATTCAGAGATGACATGTTTGTGTCTGTAGAAAATCCTAAGCAATCTACAAAGAAAGAAACGTGAAATTTAAAAGTCACTATAATTTATAATAGTATCCTAAAACATGAAATACTTAGTGATGCATTTAATAAAACACGTGCAAAACATTTACAGTGAAAACTAAAACCTATTAACAAGAGAACTTAAAACCTATATTAATGGAGAAATGTATCATGTTCATGGCTTGGAAGACCCGGGATTTTTTTCTTTTACTCACAAAAATTTAACGTTTGAAGATTTCCATCACAAAGCAAGATTACACATAGACAAAAATTAGGAAAGCAAACAAATAGAAAATTTGTTAGCAGAGGAAAGAAAAGTAGTACATATGGCAAAATATTCAATCCCACAAGTTACTTATAAAATGATAATTAAAATAGCAAGTGAATACCATTTTATAACTAGTAAATTAGATGTACTAAAATGAACAGCCAGTGCTGACTAGGTTGTAGTCAATGGGTAGACTATATTGGTGACAGTGTGAATTGATGTAATTCTTTTTGGCAAACAATTTGCAATACATTTGAAAAGAAACATACATCTATTGCATGTGATACTGGACATCCTGTTAACACAGCATCTACAGCTTTGTCTCCTTCTCCTCCCACAGTGGACAGAAATAATTCCATATTCAATCTTTCCAAGGTGCCCCACAGTATCAGTTACTGGGTGTTATCTGACATCCTCAGATATATATGAGGATGAAGGATCAGAAATATTAAACCCAGGCCCAGGAACTATGAGTATATATTAGGAAAAGGATACCACAAAGGAGCGAAGACTCAAGTATTAAGAAGAGATTTGGGGGCTTCCCTGGTGGCGCAGTGGTTAAGAATCCGCCAGCCAATGCAGGGGACACGGGTTCGAGCCCTGGTCCGGAAGATCCCACGTGCCGCGGAGCAACTAAGCCCGTGCGCCACAACTACTGAGCCTGCGTGTCACAACTACTGAAGCCCGCGAGCCACAACTACTGAAGCCCTTGTGCCTAGGGCCCGTGCTCCGCAACAGGAGAAACCACCACAGTGAGAAGCCCGCACACCACAATGAAGAGTAGCCCCCGCTCGCCGCAACTAGAGAAAGCCCGTGCGCAGCAACGAAGACCCAACGCAGCCAAAAATAAATTAATTCATTAAAAAAAAGAATATATTTTTAACATATCCTGCTGGTCATCAAGAAGATAAGAGCAATTCCAATTTTTTTGGAAATGGCCGAACGATATGAATAGGCTAGTTACAGAAAAGGAAATCCCCAAAGGTCGCAAGGCTATAGTAGGAGTGGAGACGGGTACAGCCATAGCAGAGAGCAGCGTGGCGTGACTGAATCCAGTGACGTCTGCCCATCCCTAAAGCCCAGCAATTCTGCTCCTGGGAACTTGCCACTGGTCCCCTTAGTGGGTATGTATGAGGCTGTCCATCAGGTATTTTTCGCGGAGGCGGGAGTCAGAGCCCCCTAGACGTCCCACTGACCCTCCTTCTGCCCTTGTTTCAGACCCTCAGGTGGGGCTGGTTAATTCATGAGTTTCCTCTTGTGATATGGACGACAGCAGAAGCCAACAAGCTAGACCCTTGCTCAGTACGTTCTCTGGGCTTTTCCCGCACATGTCCAACCAGTGTCCACGCCTACTCACTACCTACCCACGTGAGTCCAATTCTGCACTGATGGTTTTTTTTTTCCCCCAGTGATGATGATTAAAACCTATTTGCTAAACCTAAAACTAAAAAACTATGAGAATGTCTGCTCACGGCTCCCGCTTTGCAACTCCCACAGGGAAACGTGGGACAGAGAGCTCATTGAGTCTTCCGTAAGTGACTGTGAGGCGTTAATTCCCACCTGGCTTTTGTACAAGACCACGGCTCGGCCTCCCTAGTCCGGCTCCCTACTGCCCATTATTCAGAGAAGCTGGCCTGCTCTCCTTTCCTCGTGTTTATATGTTAGTCTGGTGTGAATTGTAATCACTTCTGTACTCTCTGCTTTCTCCCGAAAAAAGTATGTGGCTTTACAAATTGGACCACGCGAATCATTTCCTCTGCAAGGAGTTCACTGACACCATCCACTCACACCTGCCGCCTGTCCTTTTCCACTCCTTTCAAATAGGTCTAGTTTACCATCTGCAGCCTTTGACACATCTCCCTTGACATGTTTTTCAACCTAAATACCAGCTTTATTACTGATAAAACTGATTGGGGGACTTCCCTGATGGTGCAGTGGTTAAGACTCCATGCTCCCAATGCAGGGGGCCTGGGTTCGATCCCTGGTCAGGGAACAAGATCCCATGTGCATGCCACAACTAAGAGTTCGCATGCCACAACTAAGAAGCCTGTGAGCTGCAACTAAGGAGCCTGCCTGCCACCACTAAGGAGCCCACGTGCCACAACTACAGAGCCCGCCTGCCACAGTCAAGGAACCCGCGAGCCACAACTAAGACCCAGCACAACCAAATAAATAAATAAATGCATTAAAAAACAACAAGAAAAACTAACTCATTGGGGGTACTTCCCTGGTGGTCCAGTGGGTAAGACTGCGAGTTCCCAATGCAGTTCCATCCCTGGTCGGGGAACTGGATCCCATATGCCGCAACTGAGGAGTTCGTATGCCACAACTAAGGAGTCTGCACGCCGCAACTAAGTCCCACATGCCGCGGAGCAACTAAGCCCGTGCGCCACCACTACTGAGCCTGCGTGCTACAGCCCGTGAGCCACAACCACTGAGCCCACGCACAGCAACGAAGACCCAACGCAGCCAATAAAGAAATAAACAAACAAACTGAAAAAATACTTAAAAAAGAAAGCACAGGTGCAGATGTCGAGTAGCCAGAGGGAGGACTCTGGTGGGTTCCGTGGCTTGGCCCCTTGCCACGTACTCCAACCTCGGTCCGGTGAGGCCTCTTCTACCACACGCGCTGGAGAAATGAGAGCTGCGTTTCCCCGGCCCCTTTGGAACTAGCGTCCTGGGCGAGGTCCAGGCGTGGCCAGCTAGTTGCCCTCACGTGTGATGTGGGGGGCAAAGCGAGATGGAAGTCTGCTTCTGGGTGCTCTTCCTGTGAGTCACAGTGACACGGTTTCCGTGTGAGTACTAGCAGAGTGTCCGTGTGTGCTGGGACGCACGGTGCGGCCCTGGGGGTGTGCTGGGCCACCTTGGACCTGCTGGCGACAGCCGAGCAGGAGCGTGTCTTTGCGGCCAGGCACTCAGTGACGTCGTGTTGGCGGCCTGCAGTCAGTCGGCTGTGGTGGGAGTGGGTACAGCGTGGAGATCAGCAGATGCAGCGCCCCTGCTGCATCTGGAGAGCCGTTGTTAAAGCTTCACCAGTGCAGCACTGGCCGCCCGGGCGAGGGCGCCTACTGAGTGAGCGTCCACCTCGGGGCAGCCTCTGGGGCCGAGGGCAGGGCTGCGGAAGGACGGTAACCAGCCCAGCAGGTGGAGGAGTGGCCTGGAAACAGCCGAGAGGAAGCCAGACCGGCCCGTGTCACCTCCTGGCCCTGGGACGCGAGGGACCGGGCCGGCCCAGGGGCAGGAGGGTCCACACCACTGGCAAGGACAGCAGGGAGCACGAGGAGGGGGAGGGGCACCCGAGAGGAGGTGGAGTGAAAGTAGAATTAGCATCCATCACCACAGCGGGTGTCACCGCCACAGCTCCTTTGATTCCAGGCGCGTCCTCAGGGCGCTTGGGGTTGACTGGCGTTAACCCACAGAATCTTCGTTTCCCCGTTTGCGTCCCGGCCCGCAGCTGGGGGACCTGTGAGGCCTTGGCTGGCGCATCTCTCAGGACAGCTGAGGTGGATCATCTCTCCGTCAGGAAAGATGCTGTTTCTGTGTTCGGTCAGGTAAGTCAGTGGCGCCCCGCTAAGAATACTCACGGGAACCTAGCCCGGGTTAGCTGAGCAGTGCTGGCCTATGGCCGGAGCGTCCAGTCCCTGCCCCTCCCCCTCCCCTCCCCCGGTTCACCCATGGAAGCCCTAACCCCCCCATGGGATGGACTTTGGAGGCGGGCCTTTGGGAGGTAATAGGGTCTGGACGAGGTCATGCGGGTGGCGCCTCCATGATGGGGTCAGTGGAGACACCCACCAGCCCTGACCTCCCCACTCAGCGGAGACCCCGCTGCTTGGAGGTCCTACGCTTCCCCTGCTGTTTGTGGTTTACTCTGGGCTTTACCGGGGGGAGGGTCGGGGGGCTATGGGGGTGGGTGGGTGGCCCTTATTGCCTGGGGCAGATGGTTTGGGAGACGGTTCAAGGCCTTGGGAGTGGAAAGGCGTCATTCCTGTCTCGGTGGTGACTCCGTGGGCACTCGGCACCCGCTCCACGCCGCCCAGGCCCCGCCGGGGGGGCCAGTCTGCGCAGGCGCATCCGGGGCGCGCGAAAGGAGCGGGGCTTCACGGCAGAACCGAGTCCGTGCAGCCCAACGGGGTCTCCGGGGCGGCCCGTGGGGGTCAGGGCGGCAGCCAATCGGGTGCCGGGAGGCGACCTCAGGGGTGTGTGCGCAGGCGCCCTGGGCGTCCTTGGGCAGAAGGGGCGTGGCCTCGTGAGGCGCTCAGGCTCTCCTCTGCTCTTAGAGGGACGCACAGCGGCCATGCAGGCCCCGGGGGATGGCGGCGCGGTAGGTGCAGGGGGCCGAGTTGGCCAGCAGAGCTCCGGAACTCCTGGTTACCAGAGTCGGTCGGGTAGCCCTGAAGGCGAGGGTGGTCCTCGGCGCCCGGAAGCCCCCCGTGGGCCTGGCAGAGGAGGAGCAGCGACGGGAGCGGCTGCTGCAGGTCCCCAGGGTGGGCGGGCACCACGTGCCCTAAGAGCTGGTGGAGATGCAGCGTTCGCGGCTGTAGGGCCTGGAAGCAGACGGCTGGTGTTGTATCCTTTCCGTGGAGCCTCCCTGGGCTGGGGCAGCGGTGCGGTGGCAGGGTACATGGCGGCCGCCTGTGGAGGGGACGGAGGGGAGCGCAGGGCGCAGTCAGGGGCAGCAGGGGCGGGCAGCCCTGCAGGAAAGGGGATTGTCAATGCCTGAGGAGCCTGGGGGGTGGGGAAGGACCGAAGGGTTAGGGAGGCAGCTCCGGGCGGTCTCATCCTGGGGCAAAAACGGGCCTCTGAGGTGTGGGCAAGCCCGAGATACCAGCAAATTCAGTGGCGGATGGTGCCTTAACCACGTCTCCCCCAGCAAGCTCATAGTGCTCTTCCGATCCCCGCTGGAGGCACACATGGCCCGCAGAGCTCTGACCCCAGATGCCCAGCGTGACCAAGGCATGATTCGGAAGGAATATAGAGTGAATGGCAATGCCCTAGATATGTGAGTTCTAGAAGAGTCTGCCGTGGGCGGGGGTGGGGTGGGGTGGGGTCGGTGGCAGGTGCTGGGATCTGATCTCTGTCTTAAGAGTGCTGCGATGGGGGCGCTGACGGGCTTGGTATACGGAGGGGCCTGGGGGCTGGTGCCCTGGACCTACATGAGCGATCTCCCCTTTAACCTGATTTTCCTTTCCCCTCACTTGTAGTACGTGGACTGCTGAAGACCTTGAGCTCTTCCAGATTTCCATCAGCTCCTCCCTCGATCAGCTTTCCCTGGTGATTCGGAATATTCAGCACCTTGGGCCCTCGCCTCCCTAAAGGCTACGCGAAGGAAAGGGGGCTGAGGCCTAACCTTGTGTCCCCTACTAGGCAAGGCTTAGGGAATTCAAACTTGAGTAATCACCACTTTGTTATTTGGGTTTAATTTTTTGCCAGTACTGGCCCTTGGTATCTCTTGGTTCACTTGTTTTGTTTCCCTGCGGCTCGAGGAGTGGGATGCTTCAATGTGTATTACTGCAGAAAATAAAACTAGGCCACTGTTTTGTGTCACAGTTTCTTCTCAGCTAATGCATTTCTGGATTTTTTATCTTTGTCCTCGTGTTGGAGGGAAGGTTCTGGAATTCAGATATTCCAGTAGTACAAGGTAATTGAAGACAGTTTAGGAAAATGAAAAGCCCGATGTCCAGCACTAAATACTGTCAACGTTCTAGAACGATTTTTTTAGTTGCACTTGCACAGTAAATGTATAACGGTATGCAATGTAGAAGTCATTAAGGTTAGCATTAAATTTTTTCCTGACTTTTTTTCATTTAACATACTAGCTTTTCCACATTCTAAAAACTCTTCAAAAATATGTTATTGAGTGGAGGTATATAAGATGCACCATAATGTAATCATTGAACATTTAAGTTGTTTTCAATTTTTTCATTACTATGGTTAACGATTCAGTGGAATTCATGTATGTAATTCTTTCCATGAATGATTATTTCCTGAAAGTATATTCCAAAAGTTGGAAATATTGATCTAAATGTTTACTTTTCTATTTCTTTTTTGAGACTCTTGATCACAGGGAATTCCCTGACAGTCCAGTGCTTAGGACTCCGTGCTTCCACTGCAAGGGGCACGGGTTCCATCCCTGGTTGGGGAACTAAGATCCTGTAAGCCACGCGGCATGGAAAAAAAAAAAAAAAGAGCGGGAGAGAGAGGGAGAGGAAACAGACTGTCTTTAAAAAAGGAAAGACTCACAGTTTCTCTTCAGAAAATACACCTACTACCGGATTTCTGGTTTCCCAACATCCTTGTCACAATCGGCTTGGTTTCCTACTAAAATTAAAAACTTAGTTTGCACAAGAAGAGAAAAACCCTAGGCACAGTAAAAGAACAATGTTGTGGCTGACTGGACTTGTTTCAGATCAGTGCAGAAAAGTGCTGGGACAAGAACAATTAGTTGAGCGTTTGGGCAGGTGGAGTTAGCTCCTCTGATATCTTTTATCCTGTGATCTTGCTAAACTCACTGACTAGTTCTCCTCACTCGTGTAGATTGCATTCGGTTTTCTACATAGACAATCATGTTGTCTGCAGATAAAGTTTTACTTCTTCCTTTCCAATTGGGATGTCTTTTATCAATTGATCTGTCTCCTCCTAATGGGTTGGATTTTTCTGAATCTTAGCATACCCTTTTCCTTGGGTGCTGGGTACTTTTCTTCCTAGGTATATTCCAGAACTTCAAAAAATCTAATATTGTTAACTTCCTGGGAAACAGTTTGGTCCTTTTGAGTCTTGCCTTGAGACTTTCTGGGTGGGGGCAGAGCAGCTTTTAGTTTTCCACACGATTGAGACAAGATCCGTCTGAGTACTGTATATGATGTCACCCGAGTTCCGAGTTTCCGCTAGTGGACCCTCCGCCCTTGGGCACGGTTCTGTCCCTGTGCCGCTGTGTCCTCTCCAGTCCTCCACCCGCCAACTCCGGCTGCGTGCGCTCTGCGATCCACCCCCGAGACCCGGGGAGGCGGCTGGACTCGGTCCGGACGGTCCGTGTAGACAGCAAGCTGGGGCAGCTGCACGGCTCACCTCTTTGGGGTCTCAGCTCCCAGAGGTCACTGACGGTCCTCCCTCACCCGAGGCCCAGTTTCTTCACAGCCTGTGTTTCATAACTTTTGGCTGCGTTTAGGGGATTCTTTCAAGCCAGTGCGGGGGAGATCCGGTCCCTGTTCCTGCATGTGCGTGAACGGAGTCCGCCGGCACAGAGCCCAGAGAGCTCTGACAGCGTGGGCTGGAGGGAGGGCGATGCTGGTGCTGGGGATGGTGGCGGTGGGCATGGCGACGACGGTGATGATGGAGCATCTCCCCTGCCAGCACGCAGCAGCTCTGGTGGCTACGCTGATCCTGCCTTTCAAAATAGAAGTCAGATCACGTCTCCCCTGCCTAATTCCCTTCAGGGCTCCATTCTCACCCAGAATATAAGCCAGAGGTCCTTGTAATGGCCAGCAAGTCCCCACATTCTAATCTGTGAATCCCCCATCGCCTCTCTTACCTCCTCTGCTCTCTTGCTCACTCCATGCCAGCCACGCTGGCCTCTTGCCTGTGCCCTCAACGTTCCCGGTTTTCTACTGACTTAGGGCTTTTGCACAGTCTGTTCTCCCTGCCTGGAATGTGCTCTCATCTCCTTCGAGTCTGCCCAGATCTCGTCTTCTCGGCCTACTTCTTCCTGAGGCCACCAACAGCCCATCCTCTTCCTGCTGTTCTTTTCCATACGACTCATCACCTTCTACAACACAGTATAATTTACAAATTGACTTTTTATTTCCTGCCTCTTCCCAATAGAGATAACCACTATTCTGACTTCTACCACCATAGAGTATGAAAGTGAATTAAAAGTCTCATGTTGAAGAACAAAAAAATGGAAATGATTTAAAATTTCAAGACGGATATAAAACAGTTAGGATGCATTTGTTTATACAAAGGTAAACAAAAGATAAAACTCATTGAAATGGAGGATTTGACCATGAAACAAAGACCAGAACAACAGTGCTGGATGGAAGCCAAATGGCTGTGATAAGGCAGAGGGGACGCGTCCCATGGATTGTTCTGCCTTCCCCATGGAGCTCCCCCAGGAACCGATGTCTGTAGGCGGCGGCGGCAGAGTGGGGTCAGGTTCGTCATCATCCTCGTGGGGCTCCAGTGACCTGGCAGCCTTGATTGTCCCCGAGGCTCTCCAGCCCCCCTCTGCCATCGGTGAAGTGCCCGTGGCGCGGAGCCTGCGTCTCAGCTCTGCTGTCTCCCATCGGGCCCCCTGCTGCGGCCAGCACCACTGCCACTCTCTCTCAGTTGCAGAAAATAAAAACTAAATTTATAAAAACAAATGACAATTAAAATAAGGAAATGATAACAATAAATGCAATTTAAGATCAAGGAAAATAAAGAAGTAGAAAGCTGGATACTTAGGGAACTGTCTGGTGAAGTAAAGGGGCCAGAGCACGAGGGGCCTGGGGCTCAGAGACCTTTAGGTCAGGTTTCCCGGCCCCTGCTTCCAGGTTAGCCTAGTGGGCCGACCTGCTCTCCTTTAGGCCAAGGGCTCGGCCTGGAGTGTGTGCCAGGAAAAAGCGTTCATGGTAATCAGCCTCGTACTTGACCAGGGTGAGGAATTTCACGTGGCTTCTCCTCCTCTCTCTCAGCACCAGGACTCCCGTTGGCTGTAGGGTTTCTGCTTTGGGCCTGTTTTCCCCAGACCTGAGCCCCTGCTATTCTGGTTGTCTCTGCCTCACATCGTGGCCTAGAGATGCTGCTGGCCTGGCAGCCAGGGCAACTGGGAGTCTCAGCCATAGGGAAAAGGGAGGTGGTGGCACAAGAGACCCCCTCTGGGGAGAAGCAAGCTGGGCGCTGTTGCTTTTTAATGTCAGTAATGACAACGGTTGTGTTATACGTGGTAACTGGCAGAGCCGGTAAGTTTACTGCCAATTATCGAAGCTAGCTGCTGACCCAGATGTCAAGATGTGGTTTGGCTGAGCAGAAGCAGTACTTCTTACAGCCACCTGCTCCACTGTTTGCAGCAAAGTGACACGGATGTAGGTCATTCCATGTGAGTCAGGTTAAGTCAGCTGTATTTGAAAATGGCAATGAAGTCTATTTCCACTTATTCAGGTTTCAAAACGTGTCCCGTAGTCTTTCAGATGTCATCACTTAAATAAGAGGGCACTTAGGTCACGATTCCTCTCCTTATAAGACTTTTATTAATGCCAGACATGAAATAGTAAAAACATAGTGAATTGTTAAAAATCTGCACGGTTGTGGATACAAAGGTGGTTTGAACGGGGACGGAGGAGGAGGCCTTGAGAGGGGGAAGCCAGGCCTAAGGGGAGCCATCAGTCTCGACCCGGACCCAACGGCCACGATTCAGCTGCTGCTTGCTGCGTGGTGAAGTGGCCTGGACACAGTCCCCAGGGTCACACCATGCCCTTGTAGCCAGGCTGTGTGCTGGGCCTCAGGGCTCCTCCCTCCCCAAGGAAAGCTTAACTCCCAACGTTCCTGGGCCTGTGGATTTAGGCTTGAGTCCCTTCGGTCCCCCTTTCTGCATGGCAAAACGCCTGATCTGGAAGTATTTCCTAATGAAAGGAGACGGAAGGAAACGAAGCCAAAAAGGAGCTACAGAAAATAATGCGAGATTAATTGCTGCACTGTCCTGTTATGTTGATTCCCAAATCTTCTAGAAAGGTGTACTCTGCACAGTGTACAGACATGCCATGTGTACTTGAGTTGGAGTGGTATCTGGGATCATTTCTGTTAAAAAAAAAACCCCACAAAAATCCCTCAGACCCCATCAGAATCATAGCCCTCTATTACACGTGGATTATCTCTGCCGGAAAACAAGATTTGGCCGGCATCGCTGTGATTTACGGTGCCTTTCTCAGGAGCATATGCTGCCGTCAGCTCCAAAACTACCTGTATTTTGTGTCCCTGAATCATTATGCCTTCGTGTAGCCATCCATTAGCAGTTTTTAGCAAAGCAAGACATCATCCCATCCACCCTGGAAATGAGGGTGAAGTCATATTTTTTTAAATCCCTAATCACTTCCAAACAAGTCACACTGCTCAAGTGTCTATTGTTTCGTGCAGTAAGTATGTCCCTGGAAATGTTTTGTAGAAACAGATTTTTGTTTTTTGGTCAACTGGATGACATTTCACTGCCGACAAAATTTCAGCTGCATTTACTATTCCAATCTCTCTTCAATCTGGTGAGGTTCTTGACACTTGGACGTACAATTTTTCTGCACTGGCCTTTGTCAGGCAATCAGTGAGCTAAACACAGGTGGCCCACACATAAGGAAGCCACCATCTACAGGAACTGGCCGTCTGTAGCCCTGGATTCTTGCCTGAGGCTCTGTGACTCCTTGCAAGTCACAGAAGGAAGAAGGCAGCTCTTTACAGGCTCTGGCCGTGGAGCAGGCCGTAGGCTCAGGGAGCCCTCTCGTGGCTCCATCCAAACTCACTAAGGACTCTTAACTCAGTTAAATCCCTTGGCAATTGGCCCCCATCTTGCTCTGGGAAGAAAATGATGTCACCAGACCGTGCTGCTTTGAACATCAAAATTACTTCTTTTATGGTCTGGAAAACCAAGACTTTGGCACTTACCTTCGGAGCAGTTTGAAACCCTGAAACCCTGCAGCAAAGCCTACAGGTGCCCTGCCTAACCCTGGCTGCCGCAGACCTGCCCGCCTATTTGATGCATCCTCGTATATAAGCCACCGTGGCAGAACAGTGGGCCAGAACCTGCCTACTACCCAGTTGGCGAGGTTTGTCTTCTGGCTGCAGGTGCTCAGAAGGATTGGGAATGGGCGTTAAGCAAAACTCCAAGCCCAGTCGAGCCTGTTGTCTGCGTCCCCTGAACCCCAGCGCCCCATAAAGGAAGGAGTGACAAGATGCCTTCATTGCCTGCGGGGAACGTGTGCAGTCTCAGGGGCTCGTCACCACTAAAGCAGAAGGGAAAATTAGCCAGGAAACCTGAGACTTGAAGTCACCGGCGTTTGGTCTGTTTTTTGGCTTTGTTTTGGATCATAACTGTCACTCAGAAGCTTGAGTGCAGCACAGGATGGCCAGGGATAGCTTTCCCCGAGGTGGCAAAGATTCTTCTGCCAGCATTAGCCAGCTCACGGGACACACACGGCAAGGGGACCATGTGAACCAAGAACGGATTTCACACTGACTGTCGGGAGGTGTCTCTAATGGTAACTGCTGATTATGTTAGAGTGCCCTGTTTGAAGACCATACAAAGAAACCCTGGCTCGACAGGCATACCTTTCAAGTATACAAGCACCTGCTCGAGATCCTATGAAAGGGACAGGAGATGATGAGTCATCCCGTGTCTGCACGTGTTTCCCACGCGTCTCCGAAGTTACCCTAAGCGACGGACGCAGCCTTAAGACGGCGGAAGGAGCCTGACTTGCTGTCTCACTCCATGAGTCATCTTGGGTCAAGCGTTCCCCTCTCTGGTGCTTGGTATTGTTTTCCTCAAAGTGGGAGCGGTGATCTCCGCCAAGCCTAGCTTCCGAGGTCTTTGAGGGGAAGAGATGAGACGATGCGTGTGAAAGCATGCCAGGAAAAGGCCAACAGCAGTGGGACGCCCAGCCACAGGTGGCTGCTCAAGCACGCTGTCCTTAGAGCCACCAGTGTCATCTGATAGGCCCATCACGGACCTCGGGACTCAAGGCTCCTGTCACTCGCATTGTCTTTCTGCCACCATCACTAGGCTTGGTGTCTTGCACTGTGTCTTCAGGGGTGAGGACAAGATGGTGTCCAGGCGCATCTCTCCTAGGGTCATTTATGATTCCAGTGGAAGCACAGGAGAGAGATCGAAACTTCAGGCGTTGGAGTCAAAAGATGTCATCCTGTTGGCTCCAATCTGCACGTCAAGGGCTCCACTGGAGAAGATTTCTAATGCCACTTTTGCTTTGATTGTTCCCACCCTGCCCGAATGGAGTCTTCTACATCCCAGTCCACCGGCCTGAGGCTCGGCAGGGGCAAGTGTGGCCGGTGACAAGGGCTGGCCTCCCTCAGAGCCCCCTGCCCGCAGCCCAGCCCCGTCACACTTTGGATTGCCTCTCGTCCGTCCACTCCTGCTTTGTGCTCTGGAGAGCTTGCGTCTTCTGCTCATCCACTTGGACATAGTCTACTCTTTGCTCCTCTGAAAAGAGAAGTTTCTGAAGGGGGAGAAGAAAAAGGTTTCATTCCATCAAATTTAAAAATTCGGCACAACGTCAGTCAGTCTCTGGTGGATTACAGTGTCGAGTATTGGCTGGCCCTCCCCCCTGGGTCGTCACTTGCAGAAACGTCATGCTGCGTGTGGACGTGTGTAAATCTCTCCTCACCTCTGCTCCCTTCAACTTGGCTCTAGCCAGCTGACTCGCCTTGGCCAATATAATGTGCGTGGGGTGACGGGTGCCCCTCCTAAAGAGAAGACAGGCGTCCTGTGATCCTGCACTCTCCCGTTTTCCCCTGCCACGACGCCGGCATGCCTCACGTGGGGACCGTGATGGACTGTCCCACAGGCCACAACTGAGAAGCCTTTGCGGTCGAAAGCCGCAGAGATTCGGGGCTTGTCTTCACTGCACAGCTGACCAGAGCTGACTAATGCACCGTCTGGGCTTATCTGTCTATCCTGCTGACCAGCTTTGCTGGAGTATCATTTTAGGTGTCTGGAATGAAATGAAAGGTAAAGGAGAAGTGGGAGGTCATTCAGCCAAAGGGAAGGGAAGCCCCCCAGACTCTTTTTTTCTCCACACGCACAAAGTGAAATTATACTGTATATTCTGTTCAGCAGGTGATTTTTCTCATCAAACAATACATTGTTAGCGCAGTCTAGACTATGACCATCCCGTGCTAAAAACTATTTAGCTGTCGTCCACTGCTTACCAGCCATTCATTCCATGGCTTCCCCTGGGCAGTGAGTGACACCGGTCAATGGCTAAGGTCCCTGACATGTATTAACTCACTTAATCCTCACGACAGGCTTCAACGTAGGCGTTATTTCTGCTGAGCACTCCACAGACAAGAATGCCGCTCAAAGGAGTCAAAACTGCCCAACCTGGCACTTGAGGCCCTTTACGGAGCTGTTTCAAAGCCAGCTGAGAGCTCCGTCACCACTCCCCAGAGTCTAGCCAAGCGGGACTGTTACTTCTTTCCTCAGCAGGCCCTTCCTATGGCTGGACTACACTCTACCCCACCCTCATCTCTGCCAGAGCAATTTCTCAGCAAACCTTACGGTCCAAGATTTGAAGAGCACGAATACTACATACATTTACACATAGACGTGCAAAGAACCCACCCCCGAGGGAAATACACCAGGACTTCTGGGAGGCAGAATTAGGGCTGATTTTAAGATTCTTCACTGTACGTGTCTGTAGGTTTAAGACTTTGCAAGGAGAACATCCATGGTGGAATCATCCAAACAAAATCCAAACCGAAATGGGATCTCCTGGCAAGTCTCAGACTCAAGAGTACTTCCTACCTGCTGCACAGGGGCTGGTGACGCTGAGTTGAAGTCCAGGGCTAAATAGTCCAGGCTGAATTTCCTCGTCCACGTCAGAGCTCCACTGCTCAGCAAGTTGGCTTCTCCGTGCTCCTCCTAGAAACCAACGTCACAGGATGCGGGTTACCAACTTCTGGCCGGGCTGGCCAGGGGAGGAGCAGCTGCCGTTGGACAACAGCGGCCCGATGAGTCCTGTGCAGCTCAGCCTGCACCTCGGAAGGAGAGCTGGCTTTGAAATACAATACAGCCCATTTGGCCTGCACATGAGGCTATGCCTTCATTCACCATTGAAGCAGTCGGCCAAAATCTGCCCCAAGAAGAAATCATTTTAGGGATCTGACAGGCCCATGATACCTTAGAGACTTTAAATCCTGAAAAGGTCAATCACACTTATGAAAGCTTTAGTAAAGACATCCCAAATGCATTTAAAGATACTTTATACAATACAAACAGTGATAACGTGTGCAACACACACCCATGGCATCACCATCCAGCTTCAGAATATACCACCACTACATGACACACACGGCCCATGCCGAGGGCCCCCTTCTACTGCTGCCTTCTTGCCCCCCAAGGGGGTGAGTGCTATCTTGAACTTGGTGTTTACCACTTTTCTTTTCAAAGATGGTTTTATGAATGTCCTTAAGTGGCCTACTGTTTTGTTTTGCCTGTTTTGAACTTTTATCAGTAGAACCGTATTGTATGCACTTGTGGTGTCTTCAATTTGCGCTCCATTTACATACTTCACATTCACCCATGTCAATGCCCTGTTTCATTCATTTTCCTTAGCATACATGATTCCATTGCATAATTTATTTAACTGTTCTACCAACAACAGACATTTGAGTTGTTTCCAGTTTGGCGGCTCTTACAAGCAATGCTGCTGTGAGCATTCATGCACCTGTGGAAGAACTTCTAGGGTGTCCCTGGGATGTGGGCCCCTTCAACTTGACTATCACCAGCCTGATATGTCGAACATGGTATTTTACTGTGATTTGATTTTCCACGCCCTTGATAATTTAATTAATTGGCCATCCTTTCATATGTTTATGGGTCATTTATTTTTTTCTCTTCTGTGAATTATGTGTTTAGGTTTGTTTTTGTTTTGCTAACTTTTATACTGAAGTGCTTGTATTTTTCTGATTTTCCTCCGTACTTCCTCACACATCTAAGAGACTAATCATTTGTTGGTTATGTGTGTTGCTAATAGCCCATCACAGTCTACAGTGGGTTTTTCTTGGTATTTTTTAAATTAAGAACTGTTCTCGCTTTCAATGTAATATATCAATATTTTCCTGAGGAGCTTGCTCTTGTATTTTGTTTAAAGAATTCTTCCTATGCTGAGGTTGTAATTTGTTTTCCCACATCTTCTTCTAAGTTATAAAGTTTTGTCCTTTACATTTAAGCAATAATCTAGCCTCAACTGATTTTAACATGTGGTGGTGACCCGGGGATACAATTAATTCCCTTTTGTTCTGTTTGTATCCCACATGGGCAACCCTCCTTTCCCCAGTAATGCAGCCTCTGCTCACATATCACGTTCCCATATGTGAATAGGTGGTCAGTTCTACTGAATATTTTTGCTGCATCTGAGACAATCACATCACTTCTCTCCTTTAGCATGTTAATGTGCTTGAGTGACTTGATAGATTCCTTTAATTTATGGTTGTAACAGCTCATCTCTCAGGGAATATTTGTAACAATAGATTTTTTTTCTTATTTATTTATTTATTTTTAGTTTCTGCTTTATAACAAATTTACTCAGTTATACATATACATATGTTCCCATATCCCCTCCCTTTTGCGTCTCCCTCCCACCCTCCCTATCCCACCCCTCCAGGCGGTCACAAAGCACCGAGCTGATCTCCCTGTGCTATGCGGCTGCTTC